>NC_061119.1:89069951-89230836 GCF_002878395.1 Capsicum annuum | reverse complement strand
TCTCCCCCTTGAGAACATTCATCCTCGAATGGAACTGACTAAGAGGGGAAATAATAATCTGAACATGAGTAGCTGGAACATGATCTTATGACTAAAAAATTGAACGCGTTGTACTGAATATGTATAGCTGATGCAAGAGTAATTGATTCATTAATTCATGACTGAGGTTCTCGTAATAAGAATGCATATCTAACGCATGATTAGTTATGGGACTGATACATGTATGCATGACTGAAAATGCAATGGTACTTGATACAAAATTTGTGATGGAACATGAACATGAAACAAAATATCAAGTTGTATTGAATGCTAAACGTGAAACTGAATAAGCTTAAAGAGGACTGTTACCTTGAGCTTGATTTGGGTTGGCGAAGAAAAGGTGAGGGTACTTGGTATGCATGTCTACTTCTGCATCCCAAGTAGCTTCCTCAATGAACTGATTTTGCCAAAGAACTTTGACTAGAGGGACTTCTTTGTTCCTCAGCCTACGAATCTGATAGTCTAAAATTTTGACAGGAATCTCTTCATAAGAGAGGTTGTCCTGAACATCAATGTTATAAATAGGGACTACAACTGTTGGGTCACCTATGTACTTCTTGATCAAGGATACATGGAAGACCGGATGAACTGAGGTAAGATCTGAAGGCAATTTGAGCTCATAAGCTACCTTACCGAAGGGACTAAGAATCCTGAAGGGACCGACATAACGGGGACTGAGTTTCTCTTTTTTGCCAAACCTCTTCACTCCCTTCATGGGAGAGATATTAAGATTGACATAGTCATTGACTTTGAACTCGACATCCTTTCTAAAAACATCTTCATAAGACTTCTGTTGGCTTTGAGCAGCCCGAAGTCTCTCTTTGATTAACTAAACTTTCTATATGGCGTTGAATACCAAGTCAGGACTGATGACTAATGCCTCACTAACTTCAAACCAACTAACTGGAGATCTACACCTCCTACCATAGAGAGATTCAAATAAAGCCATCTGAATACTGGAATGATAACTATAATTGTATGCAAAATCAATCAGAGGCAAGTGGTCATCCTAGCTTCCCTTGAAATCAATTGCACATGCCCTTAGCATATCTTCAAGAGTATTAATGGTCCTCTCTACTTGACCATCTGTCTAAGTATGAAAGGTGATACTGAGATGAACTTAGGTACCAAGACCCTTTTGGAATGCTTCCCAAAAGTGAGAGGTGAACTGTGTACCTCTATCTGAGATGATATATAATGGAACACCATGTAATCTGATCAAATCCCTAATATAGAGTTTGGCATAATCCTCGGCTGAATAAGAGGTACCAACTAGAAGGAAATGAGATGAATTAATCATTCTATCTACAATGACCCAAACTGAATCATGCTAAAGAAGAGTTTGAGGCAAACTCGTCATGAAATCCATGTTCACTTCTTCCCACTTTCAAGTTGGAATGGTAAACTCCCTACTAGGTTTCTGATGCTGTATCTTAACTTGCTGACATGTAGAGCACTTAGCCACAAACTCTACAATATCTCTTTTTATCCCACTCCACTAATAGATCTCCCACAAGTTGTGGTACATCTTAGTGGCCCCTGGATAAATATAGTATAGCACACCATGCACACTTGCCAGAATTCACTGCCTCAAGTCATCTACACCTGGAACACACAATCGACCCTGACAACGAAGAATACCATCTCCCCCTTGGGAGAAAGCCTCTACTTTCCAATTCTGATCTGACTCTTTTAGCTTGACAAGGCTGGGATCCCTGTCTTGCTTTTCTTTAACCTCGAAAACTAGAGATGACTCTAAAATACTCTGAACACATAAACTACCCTCTGAAGAGTCGACTAAGCGAATGCCTAGTCAGGCAAGATGATGGATTTCCTGAGCTATGTTTTTCTTTCTATTCTCAATGTGATAAACACTACCCATGGAGAGTCTACTAAGACCATTGGCCACAATATTAGCCTTGCTCGGGTGATAAAGGACACTCATGTCATAATCCTTCAAGAGCTCTAACCACCTTCTCTGACAAATATTGAGATCTTTTTTAGAAAAGACATATTGGAGACTCTTATGATCTGTGAAGACATCTATATGAACTCTGTATAAATAATGCCTCCAAATCTTTAAGGCAAACACTATGGATGCTAACTCAAGATCATGAGTAGGATAATTCTTCTCATGGGGCTTTCATTACCTGGAGGTGTAGGCTATGACCTTACCATGCTGAATGAGGACACAACCTAAACCCACTCTGGATGCATCACAATATACTACGAACCCATCTGAACTATCTGGAAGATCTAGAACTGTAGCTGAAGTGAGTCGAGTCTTTAATTCCTGAAAACTCTTCTCGCATAAATCTAACCACTGAAACTTGACCTTCTTCTGAGTCAATCTGGAGATGGTACATTCAATAGAAGAAAATCCTTTGACAAAACATCTGTAATAGCCAGCTAAACCCAAGAAACTCCTTATATCTGATGGAGATACGGGGTGAGGCCAGTTTCTTACCGCTTCGGTCTTCTGAGGATCTACTCTAATGTCTTTACCGAAAATAATATGGCCAAGGAATGCTACTGATCTAAGCCAAAATTTGCACTTGTTGAACTTGGCGAATAACTAATGCTTCCTTAGAGTCTGAAGAATAATCCAGAAATTGTCTGAATGATTACGCTCGGTGCGAGAATAGACAAGAATACCATCTATAAAAACTATGACAAACATGTCCAAGTACTGCTTGAACACACGGTTCATCAAGTCCATGAAAGATGTAGGGGAATTGGTAAGACCAAAGAATATGACTAGAAATTCGAAGTGACCATATCGAGTATGGAAAGCTGTCTCTAACTCTGAGCTAATGATAGCCAGATCTGAGGTCTATCTTAGAGAAATAACTGACACCCAAAAGTTGGTAAAACAATTCATCTATTCTAGGAAGTGGATACCTGTTCTTGACCGTGACTTTGTTGAGCTAATGGTAATCAATACACATCCTGAGAGAACCATCTTTCTTGTGCACGAATATGACTGGTGCACCACATGGGGACACACTGGGCCAGATGAATCTCTTTTCTAAGAGATTGTTTAACTGATCTTTCAGCTCCTTGAGTTTCGCAGGTGCCTTTCTATATGGCGAAATAGAGATAGGCTGAGTATCAGGAAGAAGGTCTATGCTAAAGTCTATTTCCTATTTGGGAGGAATGCCTGAAATATCTTCAGGAAAGACGTCTAAATATTCATTAACAACTAGAACTGATTCAAGTCTAGGAGATTTGGAACTGGAATCTTCAACATGCACGAGATGATACACACACCCCTTAGAAATCATTCTCCTTTCTCAAAGGTAGGAAACAAGTTAACCCCTGAAAGATAAAGTACTACCCTTCCACTCTAGGACGGGCTCATTCAGGAATTGAAATTGAATTATCTGAGTCCTGCAGTCAATTGTAGCATAGAAGGAATGAAGCCAATACATGCCGAGAATGATATCAAAATTAGTCATCTCTAATTCAACTAAATCTGCTAACATGGATTCCTAAAATATCTGAACCGGGCAGTTCCTGTATACCGCTGAGCTATGATAGTTTTTTCCATTGGGGTAGAGACTAAAAAGGGCTCTGCTAAAATTTTAGGACTGATTTTGAAATTGCCTGCTATGTATAGATTGACAAAAGACAAAGATACACCTGGATCTAGCAAAGTATAAACATGAACATGGAAAATCTATAATATACCAGTAACGACATCAGGAGAATTTTCCTGATCCTGTCGAGTCTGAAGAGCACAGAGTCTTTTTGGGTGTTTTCTACTAGTAGCACTGGAAGTGACACCCTGCTAGTTCAGGCGACCGGACTGAGATGTGGAACATTCTGCTGACCCTAAGGACCTGGCTGAGGATAGTTCCTAACTCTATGGCCTGGCTTGCCACAACTGAAACAAATTCCTTGACCCGCTCTACACATACCCTGATGTTGCTTACCTCAAGTCTAACACTGAGGATAATTGCGGGCACTACTAACACTTCCATGAGATTTAAAGCCTTGTGCTCTATCTCTATTGCCATCTATGAATTTTGGCACTGGGGCACTAGTGAAGGAAGGAGCTGGAGCTACTGACTTTAGATGAAACTATGAATGGTTTTCTCCTCCGTATTTGGGCTGAGCAAAATTGAAACTGCCTGATCTTGCTCTCTTATTCTGTTTCTCCTTAGCCCTAAGTTTTTGATATATTTTCTGATCATAGGTCATGAGCTTGGCTAAATTCATATCACTATTTAGCATCACAGATCTACACTCATTTACCACGTTATCATTCACTCCTAACACGAACTTTCTCATCTTAGCCCTGTTAGCTGCAACCACATGAGGGGCATATCTAGTTAGCTGAGTGAATCTTAGAGAATACTCTCTAACCATCATATTTCCCTACCTAAAGTTGATGAAATCAAGAAGTTTGGCTTTCCTCAGCTCTTGGGGAAAGAATCTGTCCAAGAAAGATGTGACAAATTCTTCCTACTCTATAGGACCTGCATCCTCTAACCTCTCAGACTTCCACTATTTATACCAAGTATGACTAACACCCTATAACTGGTATGTGTCTAACTCGGTGCTTTGAACAGAAGTAGCTCCCATGATGTCAATGACCTTCTAGACTTGGTCAATGAACTCCTAAGGATCTTCATCAGACTTAGACCCAAAGAAAGATGGAGGGTTTATTCGATTAAAGTCCCGAATTCTAGTTGTCATGGAATTGGCCACTAGATTGGCTGGAATAACTGGTGCTCGTTTATTCTGTGAAGCCATGGACTGGGCAAGGGTGGTGAATGCGGCTCTAAACTCTGCTAAGAAATATGCTCTCCCAAGGGGCCTTTGAGCTGAGAAACTGGCTAGTTTCTTCTCTTTAGAGGCATATTATAAAATAAGAGAAGAACGGATTAGACTGAGAGTTTAACTTGAGATTATGATCAATGGCATGACATGAATATTGAAAGAAGGGAAACTATTCCCAAAACATCTCATAGCCTCCTGTACATAAATGTGGTGCACAATACACCCATGCACAAGACTCTACAAAAATGCGGCTTTCAAACTTCCTAGGACTCTATTGAACCTTAGTCTCTGATACCAAGTTTGTAACACCCTAATTTTCTAAATCAGAATGCTATACGGTGCTCATGATACCAAGGGACCACAAGCTAACATATGACTGATATCTGTACCTGTACACTGCATAACATACATCTAATATGCGGAAAACAAAATCAATAGACCTTAAGGTTCAACTAAAATAATTATGACATCCATATGCATGAAAAATACCCAAGATAACTAAAAACCGAATCAAATCTAAACTAAATCAGAGTATGAAATCTGAAAACCTCTAAGTACTGTCTGAATAAGGAGTTAAAGAAACATGTCTCCAACTAACTCCATAAACTAAAAACTAACTGAAATAATAAATTAATCGAATCATATCATCCTCGAATGAAGAGGACTCACTGTAGCTCATAGCACAAATACATCAGTGCAACTATTGTACTAAGTATACGAGTGAGGTAGGCTAAATAAAAAGGGTTTACATGCATGAGCAATGCTAACTGACCGACTAATATAAACGTGAGAGTGCAAACATACATATATAGTAACTAGAAATGTAAATATGTAATAGTGGATTTGTACACTAATACATGGTTTACTAATAGTTTACATGGCTGAAACTATAGTTCTGATAACATGGGTGACTATATCTAATAGTCTTAAATCGGATGGAACTATCTGAGTTCCGCACTGTAACTGAATTTGACTGTATCTGACAGTCCTGGTATACTGATATCTGGAGAACTATCTAAGTTCTTTTACTGAGACTGAGTCTGAAACTGTAGGAGGTAGTTGTTTAACCGACATGCCCCATATATACCATTATGGATAAGCTAGGGTCCAATCTCTTCCCTGACTGGAAGGGTGTCAATACCGCATCACTAGTAAGGACAACATATAAGAAACTCTCATATAATAGGTAACTCTAGTGAAAATGGTGGGAACCCTCATATAACAGGTTAAGCCACCTCATCTACCCTCATATAATAGGCTGCAATTTCTTAACCTATGTTGGCTACATAGTTCTAGAATGGAAGGATGACTGCTAAGAATCACACCCTCATATACAGGTGAGTTCCCATATTTGGGTTCACTCGGTGCTAACTCCTACTCCCATCTGAAGAAATTAACATGATTTTTTTGACTGTATGTGAGTAGAACTTACTGAATTCCATTGACTGATGGAATACTACTAATATCTGATAACTGACTGAGACTATGAGGTTTCCTTAATCACATGACTGACTGAATTTTACTAAATCATGGCTTGATTTTGTATATCGTGAAACATGACATAGCTCTAGGTACACTGCTGTAGATTTCGGGTATGAATACACCCAGGACTCGATGGAAGAAAACTGATACAACATGACTGACTTGATCATAATATTGGAGTCCACAATTCACATTATCATAAATAGGGGATATTATACATCATGTAGTTCCTCAACGTATTAAGCATGGTAGAGAATGCATAGCTATATTTCATGTCCATATTGTATATCTCCATTATCACACATGCTTCATACCAATATAATAGAAACACATGAAAAGCATGGAAATTCATATTAAAGTATATAACTAACATAGACTTGTCATTTAGACATCATGGAACCATATAAACATGAATTTCTAGCATCCTAAGCATTTTATCGAACACCTTGTGTGTATTCTTTAAGGCATAGGTGTGTTTCATAACTTGGACCATTTTACAACACGTAAAGTTCATAGTTTTCAACTAATAAGTATATATATTCCATGAAAACACCTCTAGATATCATCTAGAAACTTAAGCAACAATCATCAACATGTACATGCTCATATCACCACAAAAAGGTCACAAAATAGTATTTAAAACATGGTTCTTGAGCTCTATGAACCGATTGGATCCATAGATGAACACTATGCATAACTAACTTAGGGTTCTTGATATTTTTTTTTAACTTTAAAGGTTTGAAATCCTTTGATTCCTGAACAGGATTGGGTCTTGTTCGTGGGGATTAAATTCAGAGAGAAACCCTAATTTTTGCTTGTGGAATAGCAATGAGGAAAATGGCTGAATTTGGACTCATCTGGGTATATAGATGAGTGGTAAGTGACCAAAATACCCCTGTTAAAATTATCTAGAAATAAACCGAGTGTGGCGTATGACAGTCTAACTGACGGTCCATCAAACACTTGATGATTTATCACTTAGCCCGTTAGATGTGGACCAGAAATGGGGTTTAGTGGATAAGAGTTAACTGCCTGGATAACGGTCTGTCACAACTTTGATGGTCTGTCAACTCATTCGTTAGTTCTTATCCAGTAAGTGGCTCAACTGCCTTAGCTGTGACAGTTAAAGTGGTGGTCCGTCACTTATGTGGTGGTTCGTTAACTTGGCCGTCATACTTGGGCGTTTTCGACAGTTCCAAGTAAAATATCCATAACTTCCTCGTCTGATGTCAAATTTGGACAAAATTGGTACCGTTGGGAAGCTAACTCAATTTCACACATGATAGAGAGTGAAAATCTCAAAAATACCACGTGTTCAAAGATAGGTTTGAATTTCAAAGTAAGTTCTAGCATCTTTGAGATTATTTCTAGCTAGGAAAAAGGCACGAATATTACAGTCAGTTATCGCTAGGCGAGTTAATAGAGAGTGACCTATTAATATTCTCCATAAAGACATACTTGTGGATTTAATAGATCTAAAGATGATAGACTTAGACATCATTCTTGGCATGGATTGGTTCCATTCATTCTAAGCATGAATAAATTATCGCACCAGCATGGTGAAGTTTAAGTTTCCTGATGAGACAGTTTTTTAGTGAGAAGGTAATTATCTTCCAAATGCCATTTCATCTTCTATATTAAGGCCAGGAAGTTAATATCAAAAAAGTGTATTTAGCATTTAGTTTTAGTTAAAGATAATAAGTATGAAGCCAGAACAATTTAATCAGTCCATGTAGTCAATGAGTTCCCATAGGTTTTTCCCAAAGATCGGCCAGGGGTACCTCCAGATCGAGAAATAGAATTTGGTGTTGATCTCCTTATTTACACTCAAACCATCTCTATCCATCCATATTGAATGGCTCTCATTAAACTTAAAAATTTAAAGGAGCAACTTAAGGATCTCTTAAATAAGGATTTCATCAGACCCATTGTTTCTCCGTGGAATGCTCTAGTTTTATTCGTGCGTAAGAAATCTGGCACTCTCAGAATATGCATAGATTATAGATAACTAAACAAAGTTACCTTTAAGAACAAGTACCCTATTCCTCAAATCGATGATCTTTTTGATCAACTTCAGGGTTCCTGATTATTTTCCAAGATTGACCTTAGGTCAAGGTACCACCAATTGAAAGTAACAGAGCATGACATTTGGAAAAATATTTGTCGAAAAAGGTATAGTAATTTTGAGTTAGTAGTTATGTTGTTTGGACTAAGAAATATTCCTGCAATATTTATGGACTTGATGAATAGGGTCTTTAAGAAGTACTTGGATATGTTCATATTATCTTTATTGACGACGTACTGGTATATTCTCAAAGTGGGGAGGAACATGCGGATTGTTTGAGGATAGTGCTACAAACCCTCAAAGACCATCAATTATATGTGAAATTTAGTAAGTATGAATATTTGTTGGAGTTTGTTACCTTCTTGGGACACATCATTTTAGAGGTTGGTATTCATGTGGACCCTCAAAAAACTAATGCAGTGAACACTGGCCTAGAACCATCACTCCATCTAACATCAGGAGCTTTTGGGATTTGCTTGGGTTTTTTACAAGATTTGTTGAATAAGCTAACACAAATGAACATAAAGTTTATATGGTTAGAAAAATATGAGAAGAGTTTCCCATAATTAAAGGATAGATTGACTTCAGCGCTAGTGTTAGCTCTACTAATAGGGGTTAGATGGATTCTTAGTGTATTGTAATGCTTCCCTAGTTGTGTTAGATTGCATGTTGATAAAAATATGATAGTAATACTAATGCCTCTAGGCACCTTAAGGATCATAAAAAGAACTACCCAACCCAAGATTTGGAGTTAGCTGTTGTGATATTTGCCTTCAAGATTTAGATGCACTACTTTATGGTGTGCGTGTTGATGTTTTCTTTGAACACAAAAGTCTTCAGTATGTATTTTCTCAAAGGGAGCTAAATATTTGTCAAATAAGGTGGTTAGAGTTATTAAAAGACTATTACATCAATGTGCTTTATCATCTTGGTAAGGCTAACATGGTGGCGGACGAACTGAGTAGGTTGTCTATGGGTAATATGTCTTATGTGAAAGAGAAAGAATGAGAGTTTGCCAAAGAAGTGCATAGATTGGACCATTTGGGAGTATGTTTGCTTGACATGGATGATGGGGGTGTAGTGGTTAATAATGGTTTGAAATCATCTCTGATAGTGGAGGTAAAGGAGAAGCAGTGTAAGTATCCCATACTTAGCCAAATATTAGAAGCAGTCCAGCAATAAAAGGTCAATCTTTCCTTCGAAGGAAGAGATAGAGTACTTCCCTAGCAACATAGCATTTGTGTTCACAATGTAAATGGGTTACTGTAAAGGATACTAAAAGAGGCTCATGGTTTAAGGTATTCTATTCATCCTAGTGCTACTAAGATGTACCGTGATTTCTGAGAAATTTATTGGTGGAATGGTATTAAAAGAGACATAGCTGACTTTGTATCTAGGTGCCCTAATTGCGAGGAAGTTAAGGTTGAACACCAAAGACTGAGTGGTACACTATATGAGATCAGTATCCCTACTTGGAAGTTGGATATAGTAAATATGGATTTCATCATAGGTTTTCCTCGTACAAGATGTTAGCTTGATTCAATTAGGGTCATAGTCAATCAAAAGAATAAATTGACTAATTTCCTATATGTTAAGACTTCATATATGGCGGAAGATTATGCCAAGATGTATATTCATGAATTAGAAAGGCTTCAAGGGATACCCTTGTCCATTATTTCAGATAGAGGCACGTAATTCAATTCCCAATTTTTGCAATTGATTTAGAAAGGCCTTGGCCTAAAGGTTAAGCATAGTACTGCTTTTTATCCGCAGATCGATGGTCAGGTTGAACACATAATTCATACATTGGAAGACTTGTAGAGAGAATGTGTTTTAGACTTTAAAGGAAGTTGGGATAATCATCTACTTTTGATTCAGTTTGCTTATAATAATAGTTACCATGCTAGCATTTAAATGGCTCTATTTGAAGCGTTGTATAAGCATAGGTGCAAATCATCCATAGAATGGTTTGAGGTTAATCAAGAGGCATTGATAGGGACAGATTCTATTCATAAAGCTATGGAAAAGGTTCATTTGATTCTAGAAAGACTAAAAACTTTTAAGAGTTATCAGAAATCATATGCTAATGTTAGGAGGAGAGAGCTCAAATTTGAAGTGGGTGATTGGGTATTCTTGAAAGTGTCTCCAATGAAAGGAATAATGAGATTTGTGAAGAAATGAAAGATGAGTCTCTAATTTATTGGGCCGTATGAGATAGTAAAACATATAGGAGAGGTTACTTACAAATTAGACCTTCCACCAAGGTTAGTTGCGATTTACCTAGTTTCCCATATTTCGATGCTTAAGAAGTTCATCAAAAATCTATCCTTAATAGTTCCCCTAGAGAGTATTGGGGTCAATGATAGTTTGTCGTATGAATAAATTCCTATCAATATACTTGATAGGCAAGTCCAAAGGCTATGGAATAATGATGTAGCATTAGTAAAGGTTTGTTGGATAAACTAATTGTTCGAAGGGGATACTTGGAAGCTAAAGAAGACATGATGACCAAGTAACCTCATCTCTTTTCTTCCAGTTTATTTCCTGCCAAAGGTAAATCATTATTCAAGAAATTTTTTTCTCTCTAAGTCTATTTAAGTATTCTTATACCGTAACTTGTGTTTGTGGGTCATGAAATACGAGTGATAAGTAATACGATTAATGGTAAGATCCGTATGGAGTATTCAACTCTGTTCCAAAATCCCTATAAGAGTTGAGGCTCATTCGTGGATGAATGTTTCCAAGTGGGAGATATTGATATACACTGTGGTCTCAAAGTTACTATAGAACTTAAAACTTATTCCCCAAGCTGTCAAGACTCATCATGAGTCGTATGATGAAGTCATAACCAAGACAAAGTAAAATTATTAAAGTTTATTGTCACTTGATAAATCGACCCTAGGAGACGTTACTACATGTTACGAGTCATATATTGAGGGTCGTAAGATTAGCAGTGTTGGTTCTCTAAGTTTTTGTCTAAGTTATGAGTGGTTGCTACCAGTTGTGGTAACATATTATGAGTTGTATAATACGACTCGTATCCTTACCAGTGCATAATTTCCTTATTTCTTCCAAGGTTATAAGTTGCTAGATCCACTCATAACCATATGTTATAAGTCATGAGAACTCATGATGACTGACATTCAAATGTCTATAATTTCAATTGAGGGACCTTTTGGTCTTTTCCCCACATAAAACTTTAAACCCATGACTTATGTTATTTTTCTCTATTATCAGTCAAATAACAACATTTTTTCTTCTACCATTCTCAAGAACAACAATCCTAGGGCTTAATCCACATGACATCTCTCAAGTATCTAAGTTTAGATTCTTTTTACAAGCCAAGTAAATCCAGGTATGTGGGGTTTTAAACAAGGGTACTCTTTCATCCTTATGCCCAAAAAACTTGATCTTTAAAGTTGGGTTTATATGTTTTAATTTTGGGGTTCATACCCAAGTTCTCATTTTTTGAAGTATAACATTATCTGTGATAGAAGGATTTAAGTGCATAAGAGTTTTCATATATTTATCTTTTGAATTGTAAGATTTCTCTTATGATCTGAATTATTAGTTTGACTTGAATTTTGAAGAAATATTTTTACTTAAGTATTGACCATGATTTTCTTTATATGTTCTATGAAAGAAAGTATGAAATTCAAGGCTTAAGAATAAGCACTGAATTTACAAGAAACCTATGTTTTTAAGCTTCAGTTACATGTGCTACAATATGATTAAAGTTCAGCTTGATCATTTGATATAAGATAAGACTTGAAATCCACAAGCGTTCTTTCTCATTATGATTTAAGTAAAGAGAAGCATAATTGGTTTTTAGTCTATAAACCCTTATGTAAGGTGGATTTCTTACGTATGGGTATATATATATTTTGGGAGTAGTATTTAGCATCGAGAAGGGAATGTGGATGCAAATATCCTAAATTCGTAGAAACTATAAGCCACCATAGGTTTGTGTCCCACTATGGGTTAAGTTTAGTGATCACTTAAGTTAAGGTCCCTTTTCCAATGGCAAGGGTAGGACAACTCTCTCCAACATGGGTAAGACGTTGAACTTTATAATAGCTCACATAATTTATGTTGGTTATAAGAATCTACAAAAATAAAGACTAAAAGCAAAGATTTTAGAAACTAAGTGTAATGACTTACAAAGTATATTTATTATTCCTTATTACTCATGTTTTATGATCATACAGTCTTCAGATTTACTCAAGTCCAAGGTGAGTTCTCTATGCTTAGCATGTATTTTTTGGTAGTATATCTGTATAAAAATCAGTTTCTATTTTACTTATACATTCACCCCATATACTCACTATATTCCAATATACAGACCCATACATATAGGTCTATGTGCTACATTATCTTATAATCTAGGTTCTAGTGCTCATTTTCAGCAACACGATTGATCATGGGCATCATTTCTTGAACACCAAAATTTTGTTAGTCCTCATAGTCTGAGGATCTAGCTTATTAGATTCTTAGCCATTGATGAAAGTTACTTTAGTTACTTAATTTTAGATTTCATTCGGGTTAGCTGGGGCCTATCCCAATAGTTGTCTAGTTAGTAGTAGAGGCTTGTCACACTACGTACCTTTCAATTGAAAGATCATGTTGTGACTTCAAGAATTCAATTTGAGCATAAGATCTTAAGTTGCTTCCTTCAGTATGCATATGTATGTGTTAATTCAATTTTCATAAGAGTTACAAATTATATAGATGTCAAGGATTAGATTAGGGCTATTTGTAGTCCTAGGAACTGTGTGACGTCAAGGGGGTACTCATGGGTTGTTACATTATTACTTCTCCCAAAGCTCAAGAATACATAAAAGGGTTCTTAAAATCACAAAATTCTAAATCTCGCAAGTTCAAGATTCCCTCCAAGAACACTTATTTTTTAAAGTATATAGGACTTTAATAGCGGTTTCCTTTAATCCCTAAGTACAAAACCTTAGAAATTTCATGAATTCAAGATTTTGGTTAGGGTTTATGAACCCACATAGAATTTTTCTTTTTATTATGAAAATTTCATGACTCTCTTCAAGTCCTATCTATGATTAGGGTTTTATAAATATTTTATTTTTCTTCTATGCTTAGAAAGTTGTTCCTTGTTGGATTTCTTATTCTTGATATGATTTATCCTAATTACTTATGAAGTTTATGTTTTAAAGTATGAATGTTTTAACCTTATGATAGTATATATATTCAAGCAGATAGAGAAACCGATAGAAGGGTGAATTTATGATAGTTTCAAATTATGAACTTAGCAAAGATTCAAGCTTATTAATTATATAACTATATGAATTTTTTTGAGAGGATTATTTAGAACCGTGTGGATTCATGTCTCAAAAATCCAATTCCTGAAACTATATAATATCATAGAATTATGTTTTCACCATAGTCTCGATTGATCTATAGCAAAAAAGGATCACTTAGTGGATCCATATATAGGTCGATAAGTCCTATACCCTATCAATTGGGTTAGTCGTTGGACATCATTAGCTCAAGTGATGTATGTTAGTCGTAAGAAACTTACACCTAAAAGACTTTACTTTTCCTTGCCAATCTATTTTATATGATCATTATATGACTCTAGGTAGTATTCTTTTAGATATGTATTCACTAAAATTTTTTCTTATGGTTTTTACCACACTTAGTTTTAGTTGGTTATTATGTTAATGAAAATCCCCTTATTTCTTCTTTCCAAAAGTTATGTCATGGCTATCATTTTAGTTACTTAGCATTTTTCATGTATACTTAGCACCTTCCCTATACTAATCATATTTCTCTTTTTCCTATATTTTCATTTGATGTACATACAGACAATCATTCCCAATCACGTGGCTAGTTGTTAGCAGTTCAAATTCAAATAGTGGTGAGTTCTCCTTATATGGGGACCTAGCTTGTTTGCTCTTTTTATTTATTGCAAACTTTGTCTTATAGGTAGTTAGGGGCCTTATCAAATCTTATTATTTTATTTATACTTAGAGGCTTGATAGTCATTGGAGTATGTATTTTATTTATCTAAACTCTTAATTATGTTTATTCTAGAACTTATAAGTATACTTTTAGTTTTATCTTTTGCTTTATGACATTTATATACTCAAATATGTCATGTCAAGGGTTATCTTGGGATTACTTGTGGTTCGAAGAACCATGTCCCAACTAGTAATGACAAAATTTATAGTAAATCCATATGTTTAAGGGTCCTAGATGTCTGAAAAAACAATATTTTGTAGAATCTTTTCTATAGGTGTGAAATGTGCCACACTAATGACAATGAGGCTAAAAAGTATTTAGAAAATATTTCCCTTTGTTCATGCTCTATGTTAAAATTATGGAGTTTTAAATCTATAAATCTGCACCAACTCTAATTTTGTACATATTTTCTTATTAAACCTCGTAGAGTGGTAGGACAACCAAGACATGCAAAGAATGATGTAATACCACATAAGATTTTAAACTCATTTCAGCTCTTAGTTGCATGTTTAAGAGTGTCCAAGGCATGGATTATGCACTAAGTGTAAGGGACTTAGTCATTTTAAGACCCTAAAAGTTTGATGAATTTATTTTTGGCCTTTCTAAATTTGAAAAATCGATGTTTGAATTGAAATATGTTAAAGGATGTTACTGGGGTGTCCCAAAAGAGTTTTAGAATTTTTGGAAAAGGTTTGGGGCATCTTTGGTCCATGGATGAAGTAGGCCTCCGCAATAGGGTCGCTCCTAAAAAACCTAAACTTTGAACAATTGAAAGAAATTCTCTATTTAATGTCACTAGGGTGGGTCTGATTAGGGGCATGAGTCGTACCCCTGAGATACAAGTTTTATCCTCCTTCTTCTCCCCTATCATTTCCTAGGTAGTATGGTGAGGGTTACTTACTGTCCTAGGTATAATTAACCTCCTTCTCAATCACATAATTATACCAGTCATTCCCAACATGATAGTATAGAGGGAATTCTAACTTGAGTGGACGATTTTAGGTACGACTGGTGTATATGAGTTAGGGGTTGATAATACCCTTGGATATGACTCAAGGGTGCGTAATTATTCCCTTAATAGTGTAGGTGACCTAGTATAAGCCTAGGTTATGAGTTAGGATACTACTCATACCCTAGGGTATGGTTCGTAAGGTGAGTCGTACCCCTGCACTGGTTGATTTTACATCTTTTAACTAAGGACCTTTTAATTATTTCGTACACCCTACACCCTAAATCCCTTCACAATATAAGTGTATATGACCTCCTTAAATACATCTGGAGTGGATCAAACACCCAAAACACTCTCTTAAACTAATCTTTGAAGAATTAGATGTTAGGGTTTCAAGAGGCAAAGTGAAGTCAAGACTCTTGGTGAATCAAGTTGTCTATGGCATTTAACTTTTCCCCTTTTTAAATAACTCTAAACCAATGTATTTTACACATGGATTAGTAAGTGCACATGGTGATTTTAAAATCAAATGAAATGGGTTTTGTTGCCTTATGATGAATAATGTTGATTGTTGCTTAGACTTATGTTTACACGTCATTGATAGTGATTTGCATATATGGGTGCTTTTTTATGTGGTTTAACATGAAGGTCTTAAGTAACCTTGATCTTTATGATTTCTACCATAAAAATAGCCTTGTTAAATATCTGCTCATAAGGTGTTTGTGAAAATGACTAAGTAAATTATCTAGTCACAAGTGGTGATGTGTTGAACTAGGGCAATGGCCCAATAAGTATGAATGATTGATAAATGATATTGTAAAAGTATTGTGAGCCATGTATTATGTAATGATGACCTTGTTGAGTTAATTACTAATATAGGGTTGAAGTCTCTCAATTTGAAGAGGAACTTAAATTGTGTGTTAAGCAAAACTATAATGAGAATATGGTATATGATTGTTAATAAAGTGTGAATATTTTGTGAGGGTTTTGATGACCATAACTTTATTTTAATGATGAATTGAATGAAGGCATGGCCTATTATAAT
The DNA here is from genome assembly GCF_002878395.1 of Capsicum annuum. Taxonomy (NCBI): domain Eukaryota; kingdom Viridiplantae; phylum Streptophyta; class Magnoliopsida; order Solanales; family Solanaceae; genus Capsicum; species Capsicum annuum. The sequence continues at coordinate 89,214,483 of NC_061119.1, read as the reverse complement.
GTTTTAGCCATGAAGGGTTACATAAGGACCATGTGGACATGCTTAGTGTTAAATTAGTCAAATGGTCAAAGTCCTAAAGTGTTGTATGGAATAAATGTTTATTCATGAGCAACAGGTTAAAGTCCCATTTTCAACTAATGATAGTTGTGATGTCTTGAGGTTAAAGTCCCTTGCATTATGAAATTGCTTGAGGTTGGATTCCCTTGCCCAATGAAATTTCTCAGTGTTAAAGTACCTTGCATAAAGAGATCTCTTAAGGTTAATTTACCTTTTCGAATGAAATAGCTTATGGTTATAGTCCTTTGGCATGAGATTAGAGTCCCCTGTCTAATGAATGCGCACGATGTTAGAGTCCCTTACCTAGATGAATGTGTGTGATTAGAGTCCCCTGTTTGAATGATTATCTATGTGGTTAAAGTCCTTGGCTAATGAATGTGTGAATATGATTAAAGTCTTATATTTAATAAGGAATGCTTGAATCCATAAGCGTGGAGGGTCAGAGTCCCCCACTTCATGTCTAATGAATTAATGTTCAAGGGTGTTGTTGATCCTTGATTTCTTGATTAGCATGTGATATACCTATATGTAAGGATAATTGTATGGATATGACTAAATATGTTATATTGACTTGTTGTTGAATAATGATGCTATTATATCCTTATCATTGAGTTACATACTAGTGCTACAACGATTAACAGTCTCTGAACGCTATGTCCCCATGCGACATAGGGGCCAAAGCATTATCTTCTATTCCTACGCAGTGATTAGGTAATCAAAGCAGTTTGTACATCAACTTTAGAGTGGTGAGCTTCTTTATTTCGTAAGATATTCATTCATGGTCTCTTGTCTTTAGACTTATTCCTATTTTGACTTGGTTTGGCTATTTTCGAGGGCTTATCCCAACATAAACATTTCTAAATATCAGTTTGTATAGAGGTATTGTGGAAGACTGTGGACTTGGGTATATTGGCTAGTATGTTGATATTTATGAAATGGTTAGACATGTTTAAGTTATGACTTCTATTATTATTTTTACTATCTTATTATATGGTCAGGATTTACCTAACCCTCATGATGGATTTGATGATGTTTGGGTTTGGTTATCGGGATGACCTCTGGTTCATATGGTCTTGAGGTTCCCCTATGACATAGCTTAATTTTTGGTGGTGTCAAGTTGATATCATATCTTAGGTTCATGGTCAGTTGGGTGTCCATAATACCGTGTCGAGTAGTGTCTCTATTATGGGTGTGAATAATACCATCTTTATAAAAGAGGGGCTATGAGACATTTTAGGAAATTTTTCCCTTCCATGTATTTCAATATCAAGCTATAGATCCTTAGGTCTTGGATTCCTCTTATTTCTATTTGCTATCTTTTAGATCATGCCTCGAAGGAGATCTGAGGGTTTAGAAAACACTTCTTCCTTGACTGAGGGCACTAGGAATGAAAAACATCCAACTTTTAGAGTTCAAACCTGAGCTAGGGCTGCGGAATTTGACCATCATCATAGGGTTCCACCTGTCCCCACCAACCCTAACTATAAGAGTGACCCTTCTATTCCATCACCTCAGAGTGATGCTACTAGAGCTGAGTTTTGTCGCTCTATCAACTTCTTAACTCAATTGGTAGCTTCATTATTAAAGTATGGTACTCCAACTACTGTTTCTTCTGAGGCCACAAGAATTGACCAATTTATAAGGTTGAGCCCTCCTATGTTCTCTGGTACAAAAGTTGAGAAAGATCTTCAAGGCTTCATTGATGAGATAGAGAAAATCTTCTGAATCATGCATCTTTTGGGATTGAGGCCGTTGAGTTTGCTTCCTACCAATTTAAAGATATATCGTACCAATGGTATGAAGGATAGGAGCTATCTGGAGGTGTTGATGCTAGTCCTGCCATATGGGAGGTTTTCTTTGAGGCTTTCTTAGACCTCCTCTTTGCTTAGGAGTTGAGAGAGGCAAAGGCAGAAAAGTGTATGAACTTGAAGAAATGGAGGATGTCCTTCAAGAGTGTAACTTTAAATTCCATCAATTGTCAAGGTATGCTCTTGAGATGGTTTCTAGAATAAGGGCTAAAATGCAAAATTTTGTCTAAGGATTATCTCGTGAGTTAGTCCTTCAGAGAAAGGCAGCCTCATTGATTTAAAACATATATATTTCTAGGTTGATTGTGTATATACAACAAGTGGAAGAAGAGAAAAAGAAGCAAGTTAAGCTTAGTGTGCTTAGTGAGAGGCAAAGATAAAAATTTAGGCCTTCTAAGCATAGTGGTGGTGATGGTGGAAAGTGGCTAGGGAAGTTCAAGCTCTTTCTCCTCAGCTAGTTTTTCCTCTCCGTACTAGATGTTCTTGAGTGGTTGTTGGTCTCAGTTTAGTGGTGTGGCCCGGGCATAGGGGCCTAATTCCATGCTAGTGGTGCCGAGTCGGCTCTACCCCACCCTCTTTGTAGATTTTATGGTCAAAGTCATCATGGTTAGTGTGAGAAATAGAGAAATAGATTTCTCCATTATGGTCAGATTGCGCACATGCTGCATGAGTGCCCCTCTTTGGCAGCTTCTTAGGCCAATAGGGCCCCTAATGCTACTCTATCTACTCCCGTACCGAAGGGTACTGTGTCTGCCTCTACTTCTATTTCTGGCACTGGTACTTGCCAAAACTGCTTATATGCACTTGCTACTCTCTAGGATTCTGAGGCATCTCTCAATATTGTCACGGGTATACTGAGAGTATTCTCCCATGATCTATATTTTTTTCTTAATCCAAGGTCAACTCTTTCTTATGTGACCCTGTATGTGGTTGTGTATCATGAATATGGTCCCGAGAGTCTATCAGTTTCTTTTTCTATTTCTAGCCCAGTCGAAAACCCTGTGATTTTTAGAAGAGTCTTAAGGGGTGTGTGATATTAGTTTGTGGTAGATATACTCCTGTAGACTTGATAGAGTTGTACATGGTTGATTTTGATGTCATTCTAGGGATGGATTGGCTACACTCTAGCTATGCTTCCTTTGATTGTCAAATTCGTAGGGTCATATTTAAATTCCCTAAAGAGGTAATCATTGTATAGGAGGGTGGTTACCTAGACCCTAAGAGAAAGTTCATTTCTTATCTTAATGCCCAAAAATTGATTTAAAAGGGGTATTTGTATCATTTGGCCTGAGTTAAAGATTCTAACTCAGAAGTACCTTCTCTAGAGTCCGTTTCATTGTTAAAGAGTTTCCAGAGTTGTTTCTTGATGATCTTCCTAGTGTTCCTCACGATAGGGAAATTGATTTTAGGAGAGATCATATTTTTACCACTCATCTAATTTCTATCCCTACTTATAGAACGGCTCTGGTGGACCTAAAAAGGCTTATGGATCAATTGAAAGACCACTTAGCTAAAGGATTTATCCGCGCTAATGTGTCTCTGTGGGGAGCTCCTATGTTATTCATGCACAAGAAGGATGGTTCCCTTCGTATGTGCATAGATTATTGTCAGTTTAACAAAGTGATTGTAAAGAATAAATATCCTCTTCCTAGAATTGATGATTTGTTTGATCAACTTCAGGGTGCAAAGTGTTTCTCTCAGATTAATCTTACATCAAATTATCATCAACTTAAGATTAGGCATGTGGATATCCCTAAGACTTCCTTTAGAACTCAGTATAGTCACTATGAGTTTTTGGTCATGCCTTTTGGGTTGACCAATGCCCTAGCGGCAATCATGGACTTGATAAATATCGTCTTCCATCTATTCTTAGACAAGTTTGTCATTGTCTTCATTGATGATATCTTAGTCTATTCTATGAGTGAGAAAGATCATGTCGATAACTTTTGTGTCGTGTTGCAAATATTGAATGATTATCGTTTGTATGCCAAGTTCTCCAAGTGTGAGTTTTTATTGAAAACCATATCTTGTCTTAGTCACGTCATCTCTAGTAAAGGGATCATGGTAGATCCCTAAAAATTTTGGCAGTTATGAAGTGGCCTAGACCTATAACTTCAATCGATATTCAGAGCTTCTTAGTCTAGCTGGTTACTATAGAATATTTATGGAGAGTTTCTCTATTATAGCTTCCCCATTGACCAAGTTGACCCAAAAAAATTTCAAGTACTTATGGTCCGATGCGTGTGAGGCTAGTTTGAGAAGTTGAAAGATAATTTGACTTCAACTTCGATTTTGACATCGCCCGAGGGTAGTAATGATTTTGTGGTATATTGTGAAACTTATCATTTTGATTTCAGTTATGTATTGATGCAACATGGCAGGGTGGTGGCCTATGCTTTTAGGCAATTGAAAGTTCATGAGAAGAACTACCCTACTCATTATCTAGAGTTGTTAGCCATGTTTTTTGCATAAAAGATTTGTCTGCATTATCTGTATGGGGTTCATATCGATATCTTTTTCGATCATAAGAGTCGCCAATATGTGTTTACCTAAAAGAAGTTAAATCTCTGGAAAAGAAGGTGGCTCAAGTTGTTGAAATACTATGGTTTGAGTCTCCATTACCATCGCAATAAGATAAATGTAGTCGTCGATGCTCTTAGCAAATTTTACATATGTGGATGAGGACAAGTGAGAATTGGTGAAGGATGTTCACCATTTAGCTAATCTTTAGTTTAATTTGTGGACTTCGAGGATGGGGGTGTATTTGTGCTTCCGGTATCTCAATCATCTCTTGTTGTTGAGATAAAGGAAAAACAAGCCTTGGATCCCAACATGATCAAGATCAAGAGTAATGTGGGTCAACATAAAGTTGTGGACTTTGTGATTTGTGGTGATGGTATCTTCAGATACCAAGGTAGACTATGTGCTCCCGACGTTGATGGATTGATGGAAAGGGTCATGGCCAAGACTCATGAATCTTGGTATACTATAAATCCCAATTCCACCAAGATATATCACGATCTTAGGGAGTTTGATTGATGGAGAAATATGAAACAGGAGGTGGCTATCTTTGTGGCCAAGTGTATGCTATGTCAACAAGTGAAAGCTCAGCATATGATGCCCAATCGGTTGTACCAAGAAATTTTGTCGCCCAAATAAAAGTGGGAGGCAATTAATATGAATTTTATTACTGGTCTTCCTAAATCTCAAAATCAATGTGATTTTATTTGGGGCAATGTTGATTGAATGACCAAGTGCGCTCACATGTTACCCACGAGGACAAATTACTAGGCAGAAAATTATGCTAAGTTATATCTTGTGGAGATCATGAAGTTGCAAAACGCTCTAGTTTTGATCATCTCGGATCGTGGTCCTCCATTTTCATCCCACTTTTGGAAGTCATTCAAAAAGGGTTTAGGCACTAAGGTGTCTTAATACTGCCTTCCACCCACAAACAGATGGGAAAGTGGAAAGGACCATCCAAATATTAGAGAATATGTTACGAACTTGTGTGATTAGTTATAGTGGTAGTTGGTATGACCAGTTTCCATTGATTGAGTTTGTCTATAATTATAGTTATAAATCTAGTATTCGCATTGCCCCTTTTGAGGCATTGTATGGTTGGAGATGTCAATCTCCTATTGGGTGGTACGAAGTTGGCGAGGGTAAGTTGTTTGGCCCCAATTTAGTTCACCAAGCCTTCGAAAAGGTGAATATGATTTGTGATAGGCTCAAAATCGCTCAAAGTTGCAAAAATTCCTATGCAGATGTGAGGCATAGGGACTTGGAGTTTAGTGTTAGCGATTGGGTATTCTTGAAAATATTTCCCATGTAGGAAGTGATGCAATTTGGTAAAACGGGGAAGCTTAGTCCCCGATATGTTGGCCTTACTTAATTGTGAAGAGGGTTGGAAATATTGCCTATGAGTTGGAGTTGCCTTATAGTATGAACTCTATTCACCCGATTTTCTATGTCAATATGTTGTAAAAATGTGTGGATGATCCATCATTGGTTATTCCCTTGACGGATGTTGATATGTTGGACTCTTTGACCTATGAGGAGATCCTGGTAAGGAACTTGGATTGGAAAGTTTGCTGGTTGCAAATAAAAGAAGTTTATTTGGTGAAGGTTCTATGGAGGAACCAAAAGTCCAAGGAAACTACTTGGGAAGTGGAAGAGGACATAAATTTAAAGTATCTGCATTTTCTTCCCATTCCAAAAACTTGGGATGGAAGTATATGTTGATCTCCTTGCTTTGATTTATATCTTTGATAGATAATGGGTTCAAGTCCCTAATGTTGGAAATTTAGTTATACCTTGATAGGCCATGGGTTCAAGTCCCTAATGCTTTGAAATTATGTATGTTTTATTGTGGTGGGTTTAAGTCCCTAGTATCTTGAGTAGATTCATGTTCTTGGTAAAATAATGGGTTTGAGTCCCTAATCCTTAAGTTGAGCGAGTATCCTTGATAAGTCAATGGGTTAAAGCCCTAAGTTGTGAAATGAGTAAGTGTTGATAAGTAGAGGTTTAAGTCCCTAAGCTTTGCAATGAACAAGTGTCTTGATAAATAATAAGTTTGAGTCCCAAAGAAGATGAAGGTAATGATTGATTAATAATGAGCATGATATGTGATATACCCTTGTTGTATGCTTATTTGAAGGTTGTTTTGATGTATGATGATATGTTAGCTTGTGTTTATACTTACCTCAGCCCTCATTCGAGGATGAATGATCCAAGTAGGGGAGAATTGAACACCTAGACTTTGAACCATTAAAAGAAACTCTCTATTTTATATCACTTAGGTGGGTACTAATAGGGGAACTAGTCATATCCCTTGGATATGATTTGTATCCTCTTTCCCTTCCCCTATCGTATCTTAGACGGTATGGTGAGGGTTACTCACTATACTATGCTTAAGTGACCCCCTCCTTAATTTTACCCTAAGTATATAAGTCATACCCAACATTATCATATAGAGGGAAGTCCTAGCATGAGTGAACTGTCTTGGGTACGGGTGGTGTATACGAGTTAGGGGTTGAGTCGTACCCTTTGGATATGACTCAAGTATGTGTCATAGTACCCTAATAGTTTATGTCACCCAGGAGATGCCTAGGGTATGAGTTAGGGTACCACTCGTACCTTAGGGTATAGTTCGTAAGGTGAGTTGTACCCCTACACGGGTTCATTTTACAAATTTTAACTAAGGGACTTGTTTTCATTTACAAAACCCTAGACCCTAAGTCCCTTCACTATTAAAGTGTATATTACCTTCTTAAAAAAAATTGGAGTGGATCAAATATCCCAAACACTCTCGTAAACTCATTTTTTAAGAATTTGAGGCTAGGGTTTCAAGCGTGATCTTTAAGAGGCAAAGTGAAGTCAACACTCTTGGTGAATTATGTTATCTCAGTCATGTAACTCTTCCCCTTGTTAAATTAACTCTAAACCCATGTATTTTACACTTGAATTAGTAAGTGTACATTGTGATTTTGAAATCAAATGAAAAAGATTTTGTTGCCTAATGATGAAAATGTTGATTCTTGCTTAAACTTAAGTTTATACATATCATTAATGGTGATTTACATATGTGGGTGGTGCTTGTTGTAGGTGGTTTAACATGAAGGTCTTGAGTAACACTAATCTATATGATTTCTACCATAAAAATAGCCTTGTTAAAAGTATGCACATAAGGTGTTTGTGAAAATGAGTAAGTGAATTGTCTAGTCACAAGTGGTGATATGTTGAACTATGGCAATGGCCTAATAAGTATAAATGACTGATAGATGATGTTGTAAAAGTTTTGTGAGTCACATATTATGAAATAATGACCTTGTTGAGTTATGACTAATAAGGGGTTGAAGTCCCTCAATATGAAGATTAACTTATATTGTGTGTTAAGCTGAAGTATAGTGAGAATATGGTATAGGATTGTTTATGAAGTATGAATAGTTTGTGATGGTCTTGATGAGCATAACTTAAATTTAATAATAAAGGCAATAGCCTATTGAAATGGTTGAGCAATAAAGGATCCCATAAGGACCATGGGGTCATGTATAGTGTTGAATTAGTTAAATGGTTAAAGTCTTTAAGTGTTTTATAGAATGAATATTGATGCATGGGAAATTAGTTAAAGTACCAATGTCAACTAATGATAGTTGGGATGGCTTGAGGTTAAAGTCCTTTGCCTTATGAAATGTCTTGAGGTTGGAGTCCCTTGCCTAATGAAATTGCTCAAAGTTAAAGTCCCTTGAATAAAGAGATCTCTTAAGGTTAATGTACCTCACCGAATGAAACAGCTTGTTGTCAGAGTCCCTTGGCATGAGGTTAGAGGCCCTTGTCTAATGATGGGCATGAGGTTGGATTTCCTTGCCAAGATGAATGTGTGTAGTTTGAGTCCCTTGTTTGAATGATTATGTATATGGTTAAAGTCCTTAGCTAATAAATGTGTAAATATTGTTAAAGTTCTATGTCTAATGAGGAACGCTTGAATCCATAAGTGTTGAGGATCTGTGTCCCCTGATTCATGTCTAATGAATTAATGTTCAAGAATGTTATTGAGCCTTGATTTCTTGATTAGCATATGATATACCTATATGTAAGGATAAGTGTGTGGACATGATTGAATATGGTATATTGACTTATTATGAATAATGATGCTTTTATATCTTTGTCCTTAAGTTACATGCTAGAGATCCATCCGCTAACCATCTCCAGACACTATTTCCCTAAGTGGTATAGGGGATGGAGCATTATCTTCTCTTCCTCCACAGTGATTAGGTGATCGAACTAGTTCGTGCATCGACTTTTGAGTGGTGATCTTCCTTAGTTCGTAAGACATTTATTCTTGGTCTCCGATCTTTAGACTTAGTCTTATTTTGACTTGGTTTGGCTTTTGTTAGGGGCTTATCCCAATATAAACATTTCTAAACATCAGTTTGTATAGAGCTATTGTGGATGACTCTAGACTTGGGTCTATTGGCTAGTGATTTGATATTTATGAAATGGTTAGACATGTTTAAGTTATGATTTCTAGTATTATTTCAGTCTTATTGTGGAATGGTTATCCTCACAAGTTTAAAAACATCCCCATGTTCAAATTCATGTATCTATCTTATTTATTGAAATGTCTTATGCTCTGGATCTTTAAATTATGACTTTATGTCACTTTTTTAAGTGTTGTTATCGAATGTTGTATTCATTCAGTGCTGGTGGGTTATGAACACCCTATACCTGTGTGATTACTTACGTTTCCAACTTTTTAAGTAATGAGTTAGTAAACTCATGATTTTATTGTTATACTCAGTTTGTTATGATCATGATAAGTACTATTAGCTTAAATGTTTATGATTACTTTAGACTCTAGATGCACTGTTGTTTTCAAAATACATAACTTAAGCTTATTAGTTATAAGTGCATGTACCAGTTTATGATTCCGGTGTCAGTTAAGTGTAGAGTAGGATTTAGCACCGAGTAAACCAAGGGATGGGAGCTCACCTGCCAGTAGAAAGTGTGACTTTAGTAAAAAACCCTGAGTTCCAAAACTACATAGCCAGCATAAGTTTGAGAGGTCTTTTTGCTAGTTGAGGATTGACATTCTCTTAGGAGAACCTGATAGTATAGGGTGACTCCTTAGTCCTTCGGGATACCAATTTAAAGGTTCGACACAACCAACGTTAGTACCTATTCCAAGATACTAACACCCTTCCAACTAGGGTTACAGGTTGTACACCGATAGACCAGGTTAGGTCATGTCGGTTACATGATAGCTCCCATAGTTTAAATCAGTACTCAGTCTATATCAGTTCAAGTTTGCTTTACCAAGTAGTCAGATTTTCAGTATTTATTCAGTCAGTTTTACAAATTATTTTAGTACACGCTTTGCTTGGTCTTATATTCTTGGTTTTACATGTTCATGTATCCATGCGTAGATTTCATATGTATTTTAGTAATTCTTACTTCACATGCCAGTATATTCAAAGTACTGATTGCATACTTTTTTCTTGTGCAATTCCAGTACATTTAAAGTACTGATTACATACTTTTATCTTGTGCAATGTTATTTTTTAACATACGTTCGGTCTCTATCGAGGAGGATATTATCTTATTCATTTAAAGTATTTACTTTTATGCCTGTCCGTCGAAGTTAGTTGGGGCTTGTCCCATCAACCCCTTATGTTAGACGCTTTCATATAGATGTTCAGACAATCAATACATCTCTCAGATGTTATTAATTATTTTTTAGACATGTTAATTATAGTGACTTTAGAATTTTATTTTGGACTGTATTTCATTAGTTTATTTTCTGCACATGCTATTTAAGTATTACTCTATTCAGTGCTCTCAACAGGTACCAATTCATTAGTTATCTTGGGGTCACTTATAGCCTTAAGCACCGCTCTCTGGATAAAGGGTAGCCTCATGTTATGATAAATCTTTGTATTAGAGCATAAGGTTTCAGATGGTCCTTGGGTATTTGAAAGCCACGTTGAGTAGTGTCTTGTGCATGGGTGTGAAGCGTGCCACACTTACTGGCAAGTGGCTACAAAACATTCTTAAGAAAGTTTCCATTCTTTTGTTGTTCATGCCATGCAAAATAGCTTGAGCTCTATTGAATTCCTTCTTTTCTAACTCGTCCTTCATTCTATTTATAGAAAATGCCTCCTAGAAGAAACAATGAAAGAAGGAATGGGGATCATCCCGCACCACCACCTATTCAGAAAGATCCCTTGAATAGTTATGTTTCCCAAGATAAGTTAAGGGCCTCTTTTACAGCTTTAGCCCATTTTGTGGCTGCTCGAAATAACCAGTAGGCTATTGGCCTAGCCAATCCAGTGATGAGTATGACTGCATACTAAATCATAGACTTCACTCGAATAAATCCCCATTGTTTTCTGGACCAAGCCAAAGGAATATCTAAAGGATTTTTTGGATATGGTGCAAAAGACGATGGATATCATAGGGCTCACATCTTCTTAGAGCACAAATTTAGTTGCATATTAATTGTAAGAAGTAGTTCACACCTGATTCAAGAAGTGGAAGAAGGAAATAGGTGTTGAGGCAGGGCCTATAGAGTGGGACTAGTTTGCCACAACCTTTTTTGACAAGTTCTTTCCAGTAGAATGTAAATAAGTACTCACTCAAGTTTACTCAGTTGCCGAGGTATGCTCCGAATATGGTGGCCAATTCTAGGTCCAGGATGAGTAAGTATATGTCTGGTGAGTCTGATAGAGTAGTCAAGGAGTCTAGATCAACCATGTTGATTAAGGAGAGAAACCTTTCTAGGATGACATTTTATGCTTAATAGATTGAGGAGAAAAAGCTCAAAGATAAGGAAAGAAAAAACAAGAGGGAAAGAACAGGTAGCTTCAACTTCTCACGGCCGAATTTAGAAGGCAATAAACATTCTAAGTTTTTCTAAAATCTCTCAACTCCATCTCTAACTTTATTTAGTGCGCCAGTGCCTAAGTTCACGCCAGACAATCAGGATAGGGCATCGGGATATAAGTCCCAGGGTTGTGTTAACAGTGGTCGTACCATTCAGCTCTGTGGTGAATGTAGAGTAGGCAGTGATGTGTTTTTTAGGTGTGGTAAGTCTGACCATGATAATAGGGATTGCCTAATGGTTAGGCAAAAGAGTAAAGATGTTAATCAGCAAGGTCAGTCTAACTTTTCATAAGCTTTAGCAAGTCGCTCAACTCTGTAGGGTACCACTTCCAATGCCACAAGTGGGCAGCACCAGAATAGATTGAATGCTCTTCAAACAAGGTATGACCATGAGCGCTCTCCTGATGTTGTTATGGGTGTGTTACTGGTTTATCATCTTTATGTATATACATTGTTAGACCTTGGATCTTTAATTTTTACTATGACCCTTACATTAACATCAACTTGGTATTAGAGCCTAGGTTTATGGTCAATTAGGTGTTCATAAAGCTGTGTTGAGTAGAGTCTCTTTTAGCAGTATGTAGTGCGCCACACTCATAACGAAGAAGCTACAAGGAATTTAAGAATGTTTCACTTTCTTGGTATTTTATTTTCAAGATTAGAGTCTCAGTCTTGGAATCTTCTCTAATCTTTATTTGTTCGTCATTCAGATCATGACTCGTAGATCTGGAACACAAGAAAATTCTTCTATCCCATCTAGGGGTAATATTAAAGTGGTGCATCTTGGTTCTAGCGTTTATCTTTGATCTCACGATCCTATCCCTAAAAGTTCTGGAGTTCCACCGTTTATACTAGTCCTCCTCAAGGCGAGGTGACTAATGCAGAATTTTATCAGTTTATTCATATTATTGCTCAGATGGTCGCTGCTCAGGCTGAGCAGGGTACAACTGGTGTATTGTCTGCTGAGACTACAAGGTCTGGCCAATTTATGAAGATGGGTCCTCCCACTTTTTCTAGAGTAAAGGTAGAGAAAGATCCACAAGGCTTTTTGGATGAAATAAAAAAGATATTTCAGGTGATGCAGGCTATTAATATGGAGGGGTAAACTTTGTAGCTTATCATTTAAAGAGGTTACATATCAGGTGTATGAGGAGAAGGAAAGGGATAAGGATTATGTGAAAGAATCAATCTTGTGGGATAATTTTTCTAAGGCCTTCTTAGACCATTTTTTTTCCTCAAGAGTTGAGGGAAGAAAAGATGTAGGAGTTTGTGAACCTTAAGCAGAGGAGGATGTCTGTCAAGGAATATGCTTTGAAGTTTCACCAATTGTCAAGGTATGCTCCTAATTTAGTTACTGATATACAGGATAGAATAAGGATTTTCATTTCTAGGTTGAATCAAGATTTGATTTTGGAGAGAAATACAACCTTGCTAATTAAGGATATGCATATCTCTAGGTCGAATATTCAATTGCAATAAGTCGAGGATGAAAAGAGAAAGCAGGCAGAGTTTGGGGATAGACAGGGTAAGAGAAGCAGGTTTTCTGACCTGGGAGATGGTCAGTCTCAGGGTAGTTGAGATGGTGTCAAGTGACAAAAAAAGTGGGGGAGTTCTTGTTCCTACTCCACTTCTAGTGCTATTTACCAGTCTTGCGATAGGCATCATCAAGGTGGTGATAATTTTAGGGCATAGGGTGCCAAATCTCAAGCAAATGGAGGTCAATCAATTTTTATGCCCTCTTTGGAGGTTATGTAGTCATCCTCGTCTGAGGTATTCAAATGAAAGAAGGGATAAATGCTTTAAGTGTGGCCAAGCAGGCCATCAGCTCAGGAATTATCCGATTAATGAGGTTGTTGTGGGGGCGAATAAGAATCTTGTGGCTTGATCTTATTCTCCTATCCCTGGTGGTGTTGCATCTACTTCCGTTACTTCTCTTGGCTCTAGTTTTGGATGGAATAGGTTCTATGCTTTGGCATCCAAATAAGAATTTAAGGGATTGTCTGATGTTGTTACTAATATGTTACAACTTCTCTCTCATGACATATATTATTTTCTTGATATAGGGTCTACTCTCTCCTATATAACTCCTTATGTGGCTATACATTTTAGCTTTAATCCAAAAGTTATTTTTGATCCATTTTCTATATCTACCCTCAGTAGGTGACTCGGCTATTACTAAGAGAGTCTATAGGGGGTGTGTGGTATCTGTTGGTGGATTTGTTTGAGTTTAATATTGTAGATTCTGATGTTATTCTGGTGATGGATTGGTTATATTCTTGTTACACGTCATTTGATTGTCTGACCCGTAGGGTTATTTTTAGGTTCCCTAGTGAGCCGGTTATAGAATGGGTGGGTGGATCTTTAGCTCCTAGAGGGATATTTATTTCTTATCTTAGAGCTCAGAGGTTTATCTCTAAAGGTTGTCTTTATCACTTTGTTCGGGTTAAGGATTCTAACTCAGAAGGTACTTCTTTCTAGGTAGTTCCAGTGGTTAATGAGTTTCCAAAGGTCTTTCTGGATGATATTCTTAGTCTGGATAGGGAAATAGAGTTTGGTATTGATCTAGTTTCGGGTACTCGTCAAATTTCTATTCCTCTGTATAGAATGGCTCTGGCTGAGTTGAGGGAACTCAAGGAGCAACTTAAGGATCTTCTAGATAAGGGGATTATTCATCATAGTATATCTCCTTAGGGTGCACCGATGTTGTTTATGAATAAGAAGGATGGTCCCCTTCGGATGTTCATTGACTATAGGTGGTTGAACAAGGTGACGACGAATAACAAGTATCCTCTTCCAAGGATATATGATCTGTTTGACTAGTTGCAAGGTGCCAAGTTTTTTGCTAAGATAGCTCTTTAATCTGGTACCATTAGCTAAAGATTAGGGAGGTAGATCTCCCTAAGACAGCTTTTCATACTCGGTATGGGCACTTTGAGTTTTTTGTGATATCATTTGGGTTGACTAATACTCTAGTGGCATTTATGGATCTGATGAACATAGTTTTACAACAGTATTTAGATCTTTTCATTATTGTGTTTATTGATGACATTCTGTTTAATCCGAAGTGTGAAAAGGATTATGACAATCACCTTCGTGTGGTGTTGCAGATATTAAAAGAACAATAGTTGTATAAGAAGTTCTTTATGTGTGAGTTTTGGTTGAATGCTATAAATTTCTTGGGTCATATTATTTCTAATAAGGGGTCTGCAAAAGGTTGATGTGGTGAAGAGGTGGCCTAGACCTATGACTCCATCTGACATTAGGAGAATCATGGATTTAGTCGGGTATTAGAGGAGGTTTGTAGAAATCTTTTCATATATAGCTACTAATTTGACTAAGTTAACTCAGAAGAAGGTCAAGTTTTCTTAGTCGAATAATTGTAAGGGGAGTTACTAGAAGTTGAAGAATAAACTAACTTCGGCTCTGATTCTGACTTTGATGGAAGGCAATGATTAGGTAGGGTTTGGTTGTTTGTTGATGCAACATAGGAAGGTGATTGACAATAGTTCTAGGTAGTTTAAAGTGCATGAGAGGAACTATGCTACTCATGATTTTGAGCTTCTGGCGATTGTGTTTGTTTCAAAATATGGCGATAATATTTTTATGGTGTTCACCTAGATATCCTTTCTAATCATAATAGTCTACAGTATGTGTTCACTCAGAGAGAGCTTAATATCAGGCTAAAGAGATTAGTGAAGCTCCTCAAAGACTATGATATGAGTCTTCACTACCACCTAGGTAAGGCTTACGTGGTTGCTGATGCTCTTAGCAAGTTATCCATGGGAAATTTTGCTCATGTGAAGGAAGGAAAGTGGAAATGTGCGCAGGATATTCATCGCTTGGATAATCTTGGAATTCTCCTAATGGACTCCAAGGATGGTGGTGTGGTGGTGCAAGAGGTGGTTCGATCGTCTCTTGGGGTGAATATTAAGGAGAAGCAAGTGTTAGATCCTATATTTATGATGATCACGAGTGACGTTGGTAGGCAAAAGGTAGTGGTGTTTGACATCAGTGGTGATGGTACTTTACTATACCAAGGCATGTTGTATGTTTCTGATATTGATGGTTTACGACAAAGAATTTTGGTTGAGGCGCATGAGTCATGCTACGTTTTTTATCCTTGCTCAACTAAGATGTATCATGATCTCAAGGAGATCTATTGGTAGAATGACATGAAGAGGGATATGGAAGATTTTATGGCCAAGTGCATAGTGTGTCAACAGGTTAAGGTTGAGCATATAAGGCCAGAAGGGTTGTATCAAGAAATTGATTTGCCCAAGTGGAAATGGAAAGTGATCAATATGAATTTCGTTACCGATCTTCCTCAATCTCGGAATCAATATGATTTAATTTGGGTCATCGCGTATAGGATAACTAAGTCTGACCACATTTTTCCAGTGCGGACTACCTTAACGATGGAGGATTATGCAAAACTATATGTTTAGGAGATTGTGAGGCTGCATGGGGTGCCTGTTTTTATTATTTTTTATCATGGCATGCAGTTTACATCTCACTTCTGGTAATCTTTTTAGAAAGAGTTAGGGACTAAGGTTAGTCTGAGTACTACTTTCCATCCGCAGGCGGATGGGAAAGTAGAGAGAACTTTTCAAACATTAGAGGATATGTTTCTAGTTTGTGTGATGGATTGTGGTGGTAATTGGGTTGAGCATCTACCTTTGGTGGAGTTTGCTTAAAACAATAGCTATCATTCTAGTATTGTTATGGCCCTATTTGAGGCATTGTATGGTAGGAGGTGTAGATCTCATATTGGCTGGTTCGAGCTTGGTGAGGAAGGCATATTTGGTCCCAACTTAGTTTACCAGGTAATGGAGAAGGTGAAGGTTATTTGTGAGAGGCTTAAAGCTACCCAAAGTCTCCAAAAGTCCTATGCGGATGTTAGGCATAGATACTTAGTATTTGAGGTTGGGGATAAGGTTTTCCTCAAGGTATCTCCCATGAAGGGAGTAGTTCGGTTTGGAAAGAAGGGAAAGCTCAATCCCCGATATGTGGGTTCCTTATAGGTTTTGCAGAGAATTGCTAATATTGATTATGAGTTGGAGCTTGGTTCATGCGGTCTTTCAAGTTTCCATGTTGAGAAAGTGTGTTGGTGATCCTTCTTCGGTTGCTCCTTTGGATGAATTGGGTATCTCAGATTCTTTGTCTTATGAAGAGGTCCCAGTTGAGATCTTGGATAAGAAGGTTTGTCGGTTGCATACAAAGGATGTGGCTTTGATTATGGTTCTATGGCGGAACCATGAGGTGGAAAAAGCTACATAGGAAGAAGAAAAGGACATGAATTCCAAACATCTACATTTATTTTCTGCTCTTGGGATTCATGCAGAAGGTATGTGTCTTCAACACCTCTTTACTTTCATAGTTAGTTAAAGGAAAGATTAATATCTTTGCCTCTTTATTTTTATACTTTGTTAAAGATTTTGAATATATTTTACTATGCGAATGAATCTTACGTGTGGTTACCCCTACCTTATCCGTAATTTGAGGACAAATGTTCTTAGTAGTGGAGACCGAAACACCTTGGTTTCTTGACTGAAAATTTATTGGAATTCTGGTATCTGGACCCAATACGACTCATGGGTACGAGCCGTATGTTGGGGTAAGGATGTTATGGTCCATTCATAGACTAACCATTGTTGGTTAAAGAGATGGATTTTGGCTACTCGAATGGATACGACTTTGGAGTACGAGTCATACTAGGACTAGTATGGTGGACAGTGTGTAAATCTTCCATGGGTTTAAATCTTCCAGGGGTACAAGTGAAAGGTATGGATCGTATACTTTGGATACAACTTGGTTGATTGAGTCATATGTTGGACAGTGTTGGATCCAATAATTAAGACTAGGATACGAGTGGAGGGCATGACTCATATTTGAAGGGTACGACTAGTAAGGACCAGTCATACCCCTGTAAAGGAATTTTGGTGCAACTTAAGTGGGGGTATTTTGGATATTTCCCCACTTATCTTAATAAGGTCCCATGACTTCTAACCCATTGGAATGTGATTTACCTTATTATTTGATTCATTCATACTTAGAAACTCTTCTAAACATTCTAAAATTCTCTTAAAAGATTTTGGGCAAGGGAACTTGGGTTTTAACTAGAGGATTCATTTGGGGCTTGTCTTGGTGATTTCTTTTGATCATCGTCTTGGTTTAAGGCATGTTCTCTTCCCTCATTGTTAATTCTATCTAAAGGTATAGTTTTATGAATGTTTTCGTGATTTCATTGATTGTAAGATTTTGGTTTTCAAATATGATTTGGGGGTTTTGATATTAAATGGTAGTTTATGGTTTCTCATGGTTTTAATTATGCTTTTATATGCATTAATGGTGGTTTTGGATAATTGGTTTGCATGGGAATGTTTTAATGGTAATTGGAATTGGATTTGGTCATATTATGCCCCCCAATGTGTTTTATAAAATTCTTATAAGGATATGTTCATTGCATTGCCTACTTTTAATAGAACTCTTACTTGTTTTAAAACTTGATAAAGGAATTGTGCATGGTTTAAATCATTTTGAAAGGTAAATGGTTAATTTTTTATGATTGAGGGGTTCATGGAATCCCCCAAGTGTTTTAATATAATAAATAGAAGGGCACTTGAAAGTCCCTTTAAATCTATAAATGGTTGGCTATGGATGATACTTGCAAGTAAGGACTGGTATAATGATACCAATATTAATGGCCTTGGTTAATAACTGGATAATGGTTTGGTTATTTGTAAATTGGTTTTAATTGGGAAATAATTGCGGGATGCATAGCAAAGCCATGGAAGGTGGTCTCTGGGGGACTAAAACTGGGAACTGACATTTACCAATATAAGGTTGGTCTTGGTGACCGTGTGCATGATGTCACACTATATTTTGTGGGATATACTAGTCAGCCTAATGTTTTATTCCCAGGTCATTTGGCTATATTCACTGGGGCCCTTTCAGCTGGGGGAGCTGAACCCATATAGCCCGTGGGTGGTTTAGGATGCCAAAGCTACAAAGCCTAGGTAAAGGTTTTAATGGTAGTCTAAACCCAGTCCCTTTTCCCAGCATGGTTATATATATGTATGGATGTGTGCATATGAATGGTTTTACTTGGTTTTATAAATGGAATTATTTTATCCTTATCCTGAGATATGAAATTATTTTATCCTTATCCTGAGATCATGTTAGCGTTCACCCGCTAACCCATCTACTAGCGGTTGTATACCTATGTTATGAAGGAAACAATCGTTCTACTCCTCCTACATAGTGATTGACTCGGGAATAATATTTGGACTAAAGTGGTGAGCTTTCATCCCTTTGGAATGCTCCATTTCATATTATGGATACTTCTACACATTTTGGTTTATTTTTGGGTATTCGTTTTGTCTATGGTTGGGGGCATGTCCCAATCAGATTTTACTTCTCATTTGGTTAGAGTCTTTGAGGTACTTCTATGGGTTGGAATGAGCGGGATCGATATATATGTTAGCCTTGGCATTGGTATCGGTATTGAGGTTGGCATCATCGGACATAATTTCTCATTGTTCCATCATATTGCATTTTAGGATTAATTATATTATGTTTTGACGTCTTTGGCTATGACCTAGTTTATGGCCCTTGTCTTGGTATGATTGGATATTTTGTATGGGATGGTTGGACTCAGTTGGGTCGATCACTATTGTGATCTTATCCCAACGTCCTCATGTGAGTTGTTGCACTATCTTTCTATATGCTCAAAATCCAGCCAACTCAGGGTAGGTGGCTGGAGGTTGGGTTGGGTGACAGGGGTGGTCTCTGGTCCCGGTTGGACTTGGGATGCCCATTACGACAAGGCCCTCGGTTGGGTCACATCACCTACTTTATTCCACCAGTAGGTAACACAAACCACAACCCAGAGCCAAAGCAATGGGTTAACTTGGCAGAAAATACCAAAATTATGGAACAACAATTTCAACTTATAAATAATTAAGGCAACAGAAATAGAGAAAAAGTAGTCCACAATATAAATAACAATCTTACGACCTGGTAGAGCTAGTACAAGAGCTACTATAATTACAACTCAAGTTAAAAAATAGTCAGTACAATATGTCTTATAGAAAAATACAAGACATAAATAAGATAGAATGAAATGGGAAACTCCGACTACAAGAGCTCACCCTATCTCCAAAATCTAACATAGCACGATCGACAAATCAATGACAGCAACTAGTACGAGGATCTGCACCAAAAAGGTATAGAAGTGTAGTATGATACTAAAACCACATGTAATCAGTAGACATCACCGGCCAACTGAGCTAAATCATGATATAAATATGATAAAATGCAAGATAACATAAATAAGTCAAGGTGTAGGCAAACCTGAATTAAGTCCAACATCATTTTGCATAAAGAAGTAAATTATCGAAATAATAACGTAATATAAAGGATCAAACACATGCAATTATAACTACAAAATTGGACCCCATAAGCTAATAAGTGTGGAAAATTAAATAACCTAATACAGGCCCTCATAAGCCTAGCGGGTACAATAAAGTAAAGCATAAACCAAACCACCATCATATTCCATATTTCCGAACTTGAAGCGATACATATTTATCGACCTCATACTCCATTGGCAGGCTCAAACTGGTGTTATGTAATCAATATCATAAGTAATGGTCGAACTCAAACCAATAATCATATAATGATTATCATAATCAATACAGTCAATGTCTTATTACCAATGTCATGATCAATGTTATATAAAATTTCACAACTTGAACCAGTAATTATATGTCATTAATGACATCATCAATATCTGAACTTGAACTATTAAGTGTATATATATAGACACCATCAATATCATCCTCAGTGTCATAATCAATAACATAACCAATAAATATTCACTCTCAATATCCCCATCATAACCATCGAGTGCCAAATCTTCTCAATATTACCTTAGTAAGCATTTTCAAGGCGTATTACGAGTGTATGAGGGTGTACTAGAACTAACACAAATATTGGACTAAGTTGGGTTGAAGGCCTACCTCTAGATCCTCGAAATTCATTACAAGGCAATTTCTACCCCGGTCTAGGCTAAGGTATCTAAATCCACTTTTAGATGTTAACTAAGACACAATTCAATCCTAATATAGAAATGTTACCTAAAGCATAAGCAACTAAGTCATTTATGTGTAAATTATAATTTTTTAATAGAATAAATGGTCCAACTAACCCAGTTATTCCGATTCACAACACCAACACCTAAAACCCATCTCAAATCTAACACAATATCATAAACATACTATGAATTAGCTCAATCTATAAAGGAGTAACACTACTAGAAATTCTCTATTTTTCGACAGCTCATGTAGTTGGAATGTAGTCAGAAAATAAGGCATTTTTGACTATATTCTGACTATTTAGAGTTAGTCGAAAAAAGCTTGTTAGAAAAAAATTTCGACTACTGTTGTTAGAAATTTCCAACTACGGCAGTCCAAGAAATTAAATTAAGAATGATTCGACAAATACAATATTCTGACTAGTGTAGTTAGAAGTATAATAAAATAATTAAAAATAATTACTTAATAATTATAAACTTTTTGACTAATGTAGTTGGACTATTTATTAATAATTATTTAATAAATAAAATATTTTTGACTACTTTGATCAAAATTTTAATAAATAATTATTTAATATATAAATTATTTTCGACCACTATTGTCAGAAGATTGATATAAAAATTATTTACTAAATAAAAATTTCTAACTACTTTAGTCGGAAGTTTAATAAATAATTATTTAATATATAAACTATTTCCGACTACTTTGGTCGGAAGTTTAATAAATAATTATTTAATATATAAATTATTTGCGGCTACTTTAGTTGAAAGTTTAATAAATAATTATTTAATATATAAATTATTTTGGACTACTGTTGTCGGAAATTTGATGAAAAATTATTTCCAACTAGTGTAGTCGAAATTTCCTCTCATGTTCAACTAGAATTTTAAAATTACAAATAAAACCAAAAATTAAAAATTCAACCACTTTGAAAGATCCAAAACAAATAGTGAATCAAATAGTTTAAACATTTCATGACAAGTTTAAACGTCGCAATTCAAAACAAACACCAATTTTAATAGTTTAAGTCTAAATGTCATAATCATAAACAAGAACCAACCACTATAATCTAATCATCTGATTCACTATCTTCCCCATCATCAAATACTTGAGGAATATGCTTCTTGACTAGCGCCTCAAACTTAGCAAACTTGGCATCCCTAATTACACAGTGTTGAGTCAACTCTTCAATTCTCTTTTTTATTGCTTCCATTTGTTTCGCATTTTGTGAAATAGAAGTGGAGTTGGGCAACATTGGGGAAGAACTACTAGAGGATTGGTAACTCCAAGCCCGTTGGTTTTACCCTTATTTAGCCCGCCTACCATATTGTCCATATTCTAGTCATATCAGCAGGCGATGGTTGGACCATGATATGATCCTCTGAAGCAGGTTGGGTTTTATGCCAATGTTCAATGCTTTTTTGAAATCCTTCCTGAAAGAAAAATAATTGTCATTATATAAACAAGCTAAGTTTAATAATAAGAAAATAATATATATTATATTTATTATCTTCCATATGCATCCTCAGCACGCGATTCGACCCAATCTTCTCTTGTACCGTTCAAATTTTTTTTCCTATGTGTCTCTTCAAAGGTCGTAGTAAGAGGTACATCTAATCCCCATTTAAGTACTTCTGCAAAATTTTACCCATATACAGGTCAATGCAACTATAAAAGTTGAGCTATTAAGGTCATAACAATACCATCCACACTGTCTTGACTTGAAAGAACAACATGGAAAATTTCTATGAATTAAGCAATGGTAATCGGTGTTAATGGTTGAGCCTCAACCAGCAGAATATGACAGCTATACCAATTCAAGTAAAAGCAAGATCCAAAGAAAAATATTTAGTTTCTAAGGAAAAAAGAAAAGATTTTGGGACATTTACATAAATGTTAGTTGTGGTCAAGCACCATTTGTTTCATGAAATGTAATAACAAATAAATTATTCTTCAGCTGCAAGAACTAAGTTCAGCTTGTTACTTTACGTACATCTAAGACTCACGGAATCTGAGGTCCTCTTATAGATGATTAAACACTTCTAATTCAGAAACTTATGCTAATTTTCTTTAATGGCAAGCATAATCACGATAGATGAACCAAGAGTGAAGAGGTCTACTCTCAGAAACTCTAATTATAGTTGGAATCGGGAAGTTTCTAAGATTTCATAGAACTACTTTAGGCTGTACCATTCTCAAATTAGAAAGTCATTGTAAACCAAAACAAATCAATTATGCAAGCACAATTTTTGCAATTCCTTAATCCACCACTACATGTATCAATTTTGGATAATAATGTAGTTTGCTTATGTGGGTACTAACAAAAATTAATTATGTAAAAAGATCATTACAAAAGCAAGAAGACTATCACGTCACTCAGACGCTTGAAAAATATCCAAGTAAAAAAGCATTCACTACTTCTGAAACATGTCCACAGCCTACCTTAAGATAGTATGAAAGACTGATTTTACAACTTTAATCTGTAGTTTATAGATCATAAGAAGATAATTTTGTCATTGGTTCAAAGTGTCCTTTGTCTAAACAAACTTTCTTTTTTGGAAAAAAGATTCCTTTTCACTCAGAAGTCACTGTGGACCATAGACAAACTACATATGATATCACAGTGCCCAACTATCAATTTTAGTCTTTTTATTAACAGGCACATGTAGTTATGTATAAGGAAATTGCTTGCATTTTTCTGGAAAAATATGATAATAATATTATCTTACAAGTAGTTCCACTTTTCTATTCTATATATGCACAAAAATAGTAGCACCCCATGTTCTAAATTCGACATTGAAACATGTCTACATCATCCTCCCCTTCCACAGACCTCCTTCTTTCCACAGTTTTAGCCTTCATTCTCCTTCCAACATCTAACTTAACAGACAATACCCTCCCATGAAACTCAACACCATCAAACTCAACAACTTTTATTGTTGCTGTTTCAGTAGTTGATACAAAAAATTCAATGTATGTAATTTGGATCAAATTTTATATACTAGCTAAAAGATTGAGTGAGTAATGATTAATTAGAGGAGATGTCCCATCAAACTTTACGTATTACATAAGAGTATTAAGTAATTCACCTTCTCATTATATGAAAAAATGGCATCATTAATATTCTAAATTATCACTTACTTTCATTTGGTCTTACCCTAATAAATTTTCCCAAGTAATAGTAGCAAAAGGGGTGGGGGTGTTGAAGGACTGGCTAAATTGAACAACTATTAATCATAAGAAGTTGATGACCAAAATTGTCTTATGCAGTGTAAGAACCTCACTTGTCTAAAAATTTGTGAAGCTAAATTCCAAACACCATTTGTAATATGAAAAATAGAAGCCTCCAACTGAGATTTAATTTCACTGTCATCTTTCTATATAAACAAACGATGAAGTATTAATATACGTACGTATCTCAAACATAACTAATGTAATATATATTTGAAATATTGATCAGATGAATAAAGGTTTATAAAGAACAAAATTCATTAATAGGTTTGTTGTGTCACATGGTGACCCTTTATAAAAATCACATTCTTGATTGGTCCAAATTGTCTAAAGGACTCACTAAGCTCGTTCTTCTAAACCCAAAAGATCACTGTTTGTCTAAAAAATCCAAGAAAACGTTTCCTTCATATAGAACACACTCTACATTTAAACATAATAATTCAAGAATGCTTCCTTTAGCACTTAGTTTTTCTGATTTTAGTTGAAAAAAACATACGGTATAGTATGGAGCTGCTATAAGCAACATATCTTTTCATGTAACACAGAGCTTTAACCTTCAATCAAGAGTTCTAACCTCTTAAGTTTCACAATATTAAAAGTTGAAAACTCTTGACACAAAGAAGTACTACATAAGATAGCAAGGAAGCAGTAGAATTGGCTTGCAAATTATCTACAATCACCAACTGCATTCCATCTGATGCATAGTATGACAGAATAAGATTTCCAATGCTTTGACAAATAGCAAGCAAAAGAAGTAACCTAGCTAGATATGCAGACATAATAGCAAGATAGTGTTGAGCTACAATACTAGCTAGATATGAGATGCCTTCCATGGTTATTCATGTCAAACTTGTCATCCTATTACATTATTTTCAACAGACATTTTGGGTGTATGTGTGTGTAAATGGATAAAGCGGTTGGACAAGAATAGTACTAGTCTTCATTATTGGCTAGCAAAACTTATCGAACCTCCGATGTGCAGCGAGCCACCCATTTCAGAGGCTCGATTTTCCTTTCCTCGTTCCCTCTTCGCATTATATTCAGAAGTGTCCCATAATATCAAGAAATGAGCCCACACTTCATCATTCACCCAACTAGGTTTTACCAATTTCCTTTGGGCCTCATATAAGTGTTTTTTGATCCGTAGAGCTGCTTTCAACAGAAAAATGTGGTCTAACTCATTACCATGACAATCACTCCATGTACACTTTGTCTGCAAAATAGTTTGATATAAAGTCATAAAATGAGTTGATCGATGCAATGGAGAAACTATCTTTAGGCAATGAGATTCATAGCTTATAAAATTGTTAATACAATAAATTGTTTCCATATGTCAATTCTAATTTCGTATGGAATTTCTAACCAATTATTCCACAGCTCTTTGAAAAATGGTTTAATTCCTTCTATAACCATATGCCCGGCGGCATATGCTCGAATGAACCTGAAATAAAATTATATTAAACCATTATCTTAGCTTTTAAAAATTAAGGAAAAACTTAAGGGTTACTTATCCATCATAATAAGGGACGATTCGTAGCCTCCCCAACTTGTCATATTCTAATACCTCTTTAAATTACAGATTCTGAGAAGCAGCTACTGTAACATTAGACATTGTAGCACTATTAATGGTTGGCAATGTTTGTGTGTTAGGACCTCTAATTCTCAATCTAGAAATCCTTGGTGTGGATGATGTCGAAGGCAATAATGAAGAGCTACTATACAAACTATTTTGGGATGAAGAGGTGTGGAACTGGTTAGATGGTGGAGGCATGAAAAATGCATTTGGTAGTGAAATAGTTGATCTAGGAGGGGGAGGAATATTTGTAGTAGCTAGTTGTAGAGTTGTGGTAACAAGTGGTGGTGGTGGTAGTGTATATTGATCTGCAGGAAGATTATCAGGTCCTTTCTTACTTTTCTTATGTCGTCGATTAATATTCCTTTTGATGCCATTGATTTTCTTTACTAACCACCTCAAAAACAAGGAACAACAAAATTTAAGAATAGTCATGTTTGTTTGAAAACAATGTTAACAGACTCTCCATAGTCATATTTGTTTGATTCACCCGAACTATCCTGGAGGCTTCCAACTCAGAAGATAGATGGCACAAAAAACAGATATGACTTATTTCAGAATAGCACAGATGTATTCTCAGAAGTTAATGTATTGGTACATACATGACTTGTCTTTCTTAGAGTACAAAACAGAACTTATTTAGCCTTACATGACTTAAAAGTCTTTATTGTCTCTAGAAAGACCTATTGTTGAATACAAATGTTACTTTCTATTTTGGGTATATCTTATACTGTGGAACAGATGGGGAAAATAAACAAAGTTGCGACCAAGCCTCAAGTGGTGACTAACACTGGTCTAATTCAAGTCTGTCTGGATTCTTGTGACATTCAGAGTGGAGCATACATCTTCAACCCCATGGACCAGTTTTGCTCCCCAAATTTGATAACTTACTGTATAATGCTAAAAGCTTATCTAGATAGTGGGATGTTTGAAGAAGAAAAACCAATGTTTTTTAAGTTGTTGGATAATGGTAACTCTATTAGCAGTAAATAGATGGTAAGGATAAGGTTTTTCCCAGATATCTACACATTCAACTTGATGTTGGATGCATGTGCTACTACAAAACGTCACATTCAGAGAGTATTCGACTCCTGCATGGCTGGAAAGGTACTCTTTGTCGAACCAGTATTCAGTTCTCCTACGTGTACTCTTAGCTTCATGTTCATTGGCTTTCAGTCCTCGGAAATTCCATGTGAAATCCAATTTAGCTTATCATTGTGTGGACTGTCAAATCTTTGTATAACTTTCTGTTCTATCTGAAATATAGCCAACATATATTAGTACACACAATTATCAGATGGTACTCTTTTCAGATTTCTACAGGAGGTGAACCAGGTTGTTGCCAGTAATGACAGCAGAATACTTAGCAATCTAATGGCTTTTTGCAAAGAATTTTTGAAGAACTAGATCGACAAAACTAGATAGAATTCATAGTGACACTTCTTTTGGTTCAGTTCCCTCTTCAACACCATCAGTGTAAGTCACAAGATGCTCTATTGACTCTTCTTTAACTTTAGTTCCTTTTTCAACCCCATTTGAAACTACAATCTGCTGAGCTGACTCTTCTTTTGGTTTTGTTTCCTCTTCAATCTCAACCCTAATATTTGAAGCTGCAATCTGCTGAACTGACTTTTCTTTAGCTTCAATTCCCTCTTCAAACCAATTATTTAAAGCTACAATCCGCTGAACTGACACTTCATTTTGTTCAGTTCCCTCTTAAACTTCAACCCCATTATTGGAATCTAAAAGTTGCTCAATTGACCTTGCTAGTTCATCATCAAGATCAGATTTTTCTGTTCCCTCTTCAACCCCATTATTTAAAGCTACAATCTTCTGAATAGACCTTTCTTTTGGTTCAATTCCCTCTTCAACTTCAACCCCATTATTGGAATCTGAAAAATGCTCCATTGACCTTTCTTGATCATCACCAAGAGCAGAATTTTCTATTCCATTAGTGATCTTTGGTGTAGAATCCAATTCTTATGCGTGCTAATAAGAGCTAACAACAACCCAACCAAACTGCTCAACAAATTCCAATATTATTCTTCCCTATTCTCCTCTTCTCCCCCCTAGTCCCCCCAAAGCTTATATATAAATGTGTTTGATACGACGATAGATTTTTATACATGATATTAAAAGCTAGTAATATATTTATAGCTGTGTTAAATGAGCGGATTAAATTTGGACGAGTTAAAATAGAATATCAGTAAATGGATAACTCGGTTATCAAGATAAATTGTAGAATGAAAGACTTGTTTGTGCTTAAGATATCTTACAATAGTAGGCCTCTTGAGTGAACCAACTTTTATTCTTCCACGCAAATCATTACAATCTTCCTGCCAAGAAAACGAGAAATTCTTACCAAAAAGGAAACAAATGCAATAACGAACGAATGAAAAAACACTATAGCAAGTGTTCATACAGAAGAAAAGTTTTTTATATGTACACATATAAAATGGATAGTTCTCTTCTGTAGTACTAATTGAATAAAACAGACAACACACAAATACTATAAAAATTCATCACTTCTATTTAATCCAACAACCTAAATGTTCTTACTAGCACTATAAATGTTAACAAAGAAAAGACACTATATTGTCAAGTGAAATAGCAAAAAGCAGTAGCTAAAATATAATTCAAGACCCTGTTACTACACACTACTATTAATAAAAACTCAATCCTCATTGCTTGTTTCATAGTCATTCATCAATTCTTCCTCATCACTTGATTTATATTCATTCATCGATTCTTCCTTATTACTTGTTTCATTTTCATCAAGTAACACTTCCTCGCTTATTTCATTTTCATTAGTTAGATCTTCCTAGTTATTTGCCCTAGATTTTCCTTCTTCGTAATCATTAACATTCAATCTAAGTTCAGAAGGATCAAATTCTTTATATTGTCTTTCACTATGCTGCAACTCATCTGCTAATTCATCATCCACCCTTTCTTCAATACTTAAAATTTCATTCTGATACGCTACATCCAATGCATCCTATACTTCAACTCAACCTACAGGATTTGTTTTTATAACTACCCACTATGCAAATTTATTCTTACACAAAGGATAAGGAGCATAATACACTTGTTTTATGTTTTGTGCAATGACAAATGGAACAAAGAGTCCATACTTCCTTGTACGCTTAATTTCAACTATTTTGTACTGAGGCTGCACCTTTGTACCTAACCTAGTCACATGATCATACCACTTACTCTGAAAGAGAACAACTTTTTCTTTGGGCAACTAATATGATAATCGAGTTCTAAAGTCTCGTGAAGCACACCATAATAATCAACACCGCCATCACCTTTCACCCAAACCCTACTATTGTTGGTTTTCTTTCCCTTAGAGAACTCTTCTGTATAAAATTTGTACCCATTGATAGAGTACTTAGAAAACTTTCTCACTTTAGCATCAGGTCCTCAAGCTATATAGCATAAAAAGTGGCTATTTGAGTCCTAATTAAGTGGATTATGAACCTATAAAAAGTTCAAGAAAAGTTAGAATTTAAATATACATAAGACTGAACAAAAGTGTAAATCGTGTTAAATATTTAAGTTATACTTACATATTCTCTATACCACACTGAAAACATAGGATAAATAGCAGCATCCACGTGTAAAGCCACAAAGTAGTTATCCGACAAAGTTATGACATTCATTAGTTAAAGCTTAGATAGACCTTGATGATTGTCCTTAATATAAACATACTCACTTATAAAAAGGTGGGACCTCTGGACAATTTAATAATACATGTGTTATAGCTGATTTAAGCTTCACCTCATTCAAATATCAAAGTGGACAAACTTTCGAACTTCTTTTACCTGGTTGATTAAATATTGAAAATGGTGGTGCTGAAAGATCTGTATTTTCTTCATCATCATACCTATTAGGTCGGTTTCTCAAACATGGTACATCATGTTCAAAATAATATGAGCAAAAATAAGAGGTCTTTTTAGCTAAATAAGCCTCACATATTGATCCTCAATTCGAGATCTATTTTTTATGATCCGCTTATATTTGCCAATAATCCTGCATAGTATGATCTTTTAGATAAAATAATGTTCAATTATAACACATGAAGGTAAATTTTAAAAGTCAATACCTCTCAAAGGGATACATCCATCTACACTGAACAGGCTCTCCAAGTCGTGCCTCACATACAAGGTGAATTTGAAGATGCTCCATAACATCAAAAAAACCAAGAGGAAAAATTTTTGCCAACTTATTTAAGGTTAAGCAAATGCTGATATCCACTAAAGATACGTTCTCCTCCCTTAATGTGTTAGAACATAAATCTTTAAAAAATAAGCTTATCTCTATTATGGGGTTCCATATTCTATCGAGCAATGCACTTAATGCAATAGGCATCAGTGACTCCATGAAAATGTGATAGTCATAGATCTTTATAGAGGTCAAATTCCCTTCCTTCATGTCAACGCACCTGGATAAATTTGACGCATATCCATCTGGCATTCTAAAATTATTAACCCAATCACAAATAACTCTTTTATCATCCAAAGTGAATGTAACTGTCCTTGGGCTTCTTAATCATATTGTTTAAGTAAGTCAGGAATAACTCACTGCACCGATAATACTCTTTTAAGTCCATCTCGGCCTTCAAGTTATCTTTTGTCTTGTTACTTACATCCATCACAATATCAAATAAGTTGTCAAAGAAGTTTTTCTCAATATGCATGGCATCCAGATTATGAGGCAGAAGATTGTCTTTCTAGTAATCTAACTCCCAAAATATGCTTCATTTAGTGCAGTTGTGTCTAACATCATAACTAGGTATCCTGGATGATGGAGACTCTGTTACCTTAGGCAGATTTCTCAGTCTATTCTAAATTTCTTCTCACGACAAAATTGGCGGTGGCTCCTCAAAATTAGACTTATTCTTCATAAAATCACTAGTATTTCTCCTAAACTCATGTTGCATTGGCAAGAATCGATGGTGACAGTCAAACCATGCAATATAATGTTTTGTTTCATTGATACATCATATGCTTTCACACCTTCATTCCACAATAAGTTCAACTCTTCAATCAATGGCTGCAGATATCCATCAATCAAAACTTTTGGATTGCGAGGACCTTCAATAATACAAGTTAGAAATATATACTGACTTGTCATTCATAATTCAGGCGGGAGGTTATAAGGAGTCACAAACACTAGCCAACTTAAATATGGTAAAGCTGAGACAAAAAGTGGAGTGAATCCATCAATAGATAATCTCAACCAAATGTTTCTTGGTTCACTAGCAAAATCAGGATACACACTATCAAAATGCTTCAATGCTTCTCCATCTGATTGAAGACATAAAACACCAGGTGGTCTTTTAGTTTCATAGTGCCATCTCATATTAGGGGCAGAGATCATTGATGAATACAACCTCTTTAACCGTGGTATAAGGGGTAAGTAATGCATCGACTTCACAGGAACCATCTTCCCTTTGGACTGTAACTTCCTTATAACGAGGCTGATTATAAAATTTTCAAAGTTCTAAAATTACATCTTCCTTATAAAATAACATGCAACCATTTTTGAAACAGTGAATCCTCTCTGATGAAAGTCCTAACTTAGAAACAGACTTCTTTGTTATGTAGAAATCTTTGGGTAAATCAAGTTTATTTGGGTCAAGCTCATTCATAAGTTGTAATTCCCCGCAAAATCCTCTTCCAGTCTGAGCCTTAGAGTGTATTTGGTAAAGCGAAAATCCGAGTCAAAATTTTTAAGAAATATCCTCCCAAGTATGAAATACTTTGAAATCGTGTGGGAATCTATTTGAGCATTAATTAAGATCATAGAGGTCTCCTAACTCATGAACGAGTTGAAAACTTTCCTATCGTTCAAGATTTAGTAACCGTCAAAATTTGGGTCAACTTCAATCGACCATAACTCGTTGTATATTAAGAACTGGGTGGTTTTCTATATATCAAATGAAATATTTGTGAATTATCTTTTCAATGATACCAATTTCTCCTAAATCCGATATCGAAGCAAAGAGTTATCCCATTTTACTCTAGCATCTCAAGCTAGAAAACGGTGATGACGTTTTTGACAGGCTATCACGTTGACGCCCTTTTTGACGACGTCGTCACATTCTGACGACATTTCTGATGACGACGTCATCCCTGGGTAGAAAATCAAGAATT
This sequence comes from Capsicum annuum, assembly GCF_002878395.1. NCBI lineage: Eukaryota > Viridiplantae > Streptophyta > Magnoliopsida > Solanales > Solanaceae > Capsicum > Capsicum annuum. Next base: position 89,183,177 of record NC_061119.1, on the reverse strand, counting down.
TGGACCTTTTTTATGATGACCATTCGTGATGGCCTACCACGAACCTGACGGCCTATCACAGATGGCGTCAGGTATATTTTTCCAGCAATTCAAGGGAGTTTTTGCAAGGGTATTTTGGTCATTTCCCACCCTTTTTTAGCCTCTATAAATATGAGGAACCCTCAGTCAAACCCTAATTCAATCATTTTCCTTTTCAACTCTCTCAAGAGAATATAACTAGGGTTTCAATCAAGAACCCTAATCTTCCAAAAATCATCCATAAATCTTCAAGGTTTCTTCAAGAATCAAGTTCCTCATAGTGTGGGCTTTATGAATTTATTTATTTCAAGTGTGGATAAAGTTTCAAGCACTAAAGTTCATTCAATTTCAAAGGTTAAGGTATGTAGATGTTGATTCTTGGGTCTCTTTCATCCAAGAAGCTCAAGAACCCTTTTTAAAACTAAAAATTTTTTATGTTTATGAGTCGTGTCTAATGGTTGTTGAAAGACCCTAGTGAACAAGTCGAGATATGATATTTGTAAATTCCCCGATTTTGTGCTCTTTGAATATCCTAAGCTTTTAATACATGTCAAGTGGTTAGCAAGTAAATAGTGACGTGTTAGTATGAAATTTCCCCCAAATCAAGTGATATCCAAATACATGACAAGACCGATATTTGTATGAAGTACTTGATGTAAGATCCTGTTGAATGGGGTATAATCTAATACCATGTCTTCCCTAGTCTAGTATATGATGGTGAACCAATGTTGATGATCCTTAAAGGTTTGGAGTAACCCTTTTGCGGTTGTAATGATGAATAGAGGTCTATGTTTCCTAAATGCTTAACGCGATGTCCTAAGGATCTTGAGAGGGAAGTATGTTCTGATGCCCAACTACTTGAAGTGATTCTTCAATGATTGTGATAATACATGAATGATTGTAATGATGAATGAATGCTTGTAATGATGAATGAATGATGGTAGTGATGAATGGATGACCGTGATAATGCATGAATGATTTGTGATGAAGAATGATTATGTCTTACTTTTATGTTATCGAGTCCTGAGGGTATTTATACCCGAAAATAGAGCTGTTGTCTAGAGCCTGTGTCAGTTTCTTGATAATTCCAATCGAGCCATGATTCTCAGAACTCAGTGAACTATAGAACTCTGTTTTCTCAGACAAATGCGAAGCTCAATAATGCTCGGTAATCTCAGTTATCTCTATAATCTCTATATCGCTAGTAACCTAGCTTCAAACCTGTAATCAGCTCAGTTCTAATAGTATTCAAGTGATTCAATCCTAATCTCAGAAGCGATTCGAGTAATCTATTCAAGCTCTGCATCATCAGTCAGATACCATAATTCGATATCTTTTCCGTCAGATACGGAAACAAGTGATCTCTGCATAACTCAGTCAGACCTTTTGAGTAATATGATCAGTTTCAGATTTAGTTCATTTAGTGTTCAGTTGAGAATTCAGTTCTGAGTCTTTCAGTTGGGAGTAGAAACTAGCACCGAGCGAGCTCAAGGATAGGAACTCACCTACTAGTAGAGGGTGTAATTCTTAGAAGCAATCCTTGTGCTCCAGTACTACTTAGCCAGCGTAGGTTTAGACATCACACCTGTTAGTTGAGGGTAGATGAGAGACATTATACCTGCTAGATGAGGGTAGATGAGGTGGCTTGACCTGCTAGATGAGGGTAGATGAGGTGGTTGTTGAAAGACCCTAGTGAACAAGTCGAGATATGATAGTTGTAAATTCCCCGATTTTGTGCTCTTTGATATATGCTAAGTTTTTAATACATGTCAAGTGGTTAGCAAGTAAATAGTGACGTGTTAATATGAAGTTTCCCCCAAATCAAGTGATATCCAAATACATGACAAGACCGATATAGGTATGAAGTACTTGATGTAAGATCCTGTTGAATGGGGTATAATCTAATAGCATGTCTTTCCTAGGCTAGTATATGATGGTGAACCGATATTGATGATCCTTAAAGGTTTGGAGTGACCCTTTTGCGATTATGATGATGAATAGAGGTTTATGTTTCCTAAATGCTTAATGTGATGTCCTAAGGATCTTGAGAGGGAAAGTATGTTTTGATGCCCAACTACTTGAAGTGATTCTTTAACGATTGTGATAATACATGAATGATTGTAATGATGAATGAATGCTTGTAATGATGAATGAATGATGGTAGTGATGAATGGATGACCATGATGATGCATGAATGATTTGTGATAAGGAATGATTATGTCTTACTTTTATGTTATCGAGTCTTGGGGGTATTTATATCCAAAAAATAGAGTTGTTGTCTAAAGCCTGCGTCAGTTTCTCGATAATTCCAATCGAACCATGATTCTCAGAACTCAGTGAACTATAGAACTCTGCTTTCTCAGATAAATGTAAAGCTTAATAAAGCTCGGTAATCTCAGTTATCTCTATAATCTCTATATCGCTAGTAACCTAGCCTCAGATCTGTAATCAGCTCAGTTCTAATAGTATTCTAGTGATTCAATCCTAATCTCAGAAGCGATGCAAGTAATCTATTCAAGCTCTGTATCGTCAGTCAGATACCATGATTCGATATCTTTTCCGTCAGATACGAAAATAAGTGATCTCAGCGTAACTCAGTCAGAACTTTTGAGTAATATGATCAGTGTCAGATTCAGTTCATCCAGTTTTCAGTTGAGAATTTAGTTCTGATTCTTTAAGTTGGGAGTAAAAACTAGCACCGAGCGAGCTCAAGGATGGGAACTCACTTACTAGTAGAGGGTGTGAGTCTTAGAAGCAATCCTTGTGCTCCAGAACTACGTAGCCAGCCTAGGTTGAGACATCACACCTGTTAGTTGAGGGTGGATGAGGCTAGATAAGGGTAGATGAGGTGGTTTGACCTGCTAGATGAGGGCTCCACCATTCTTGTTTGAGGACATGCTAGATGAGGGTCACATAGAGTTGTCTTTACCAGTGGCGCCGTAATGACACCCTTCCAACTGGGGCACAGGTTGGACCCCACATGCGGTAGGTCGGGGCATGTCGGTTAAGTGACTACTTCCCACAGTTTTAGTTTCAGATTTAGTCTCAGTTTCAGAATCAGTCTTCAAAAATCTGGACTGATAGATACAGTCATCTATCATTGTGAGGAACTCAGATAGATCCATTGATTTATGAGCCATCCCATCAAATAGACTTGGTCTCACATATAGTTATTTGATATTATATTCAAAGATATGCTGTCAGACAGGCTTGATCACAGTATTAGATTTCTATTGAGTATTCTTGTTGTCAGATTCAGATATAATCATATTTCTTATCATTGATAAAGCTTCCGAAACCATCTGTTAGAAAGGTTGATCTCTAATCCTGTCAGTCGAAAGAAGAAAGTCTAAGAATTCAATCATTGATGTAAGCACATCCAGATCCTTAGATATCAGTATTAGATGAGTCAGTGATTCAATATCTCAGTGTCAGTAGAGATTTTAGTTTACAGTAAAGTGGTATCTGAGTTTCAGTATCTAGAGATGCGATAAATGTGTTCATGTTCTATGCATTCATATATGTGTTCTCATTCGGCATTTTCATGATTATTTAGTTTAGATATTGTGCATGTATGAACCCTTGCATTAGCCTACCCCGTCTACATACTCGATATATTTTTGTACTGACGCATTTGCGCTATGGTGTTTTATTTGACACCATAGGTTTAGAGGCACATGATCCAATTTATCCTCAGCAGTTTGGTCCCAGTCAGCAGCAGTAGCAGTGAGTCCTCTTCTTTCGAGGACGAGTCTCAGTTTACTACTATTGTTTCAGACTTTGTTTATTTTCTGTTAACGGAGTTAGTTGGGGACATGTCCCATCAACTCCACAGTTCAGACAGTTAGAGGCTTTTCAGACGGACGTATTAGTATTCAGTTTTCAGTTTTGAGTATGTATAGATGTGTTGAACCTTACGGAAAGTTTCCACATTTTTTTTAGATATTATGCAGTGTACAGGTACAGATATTAGAAAAGGGTTAGCTTGTGGTCCTTCGAGTCCATAAGCATCGTGTGACGTCTCGGGATGGGATCTCGGGGCATTACATAAGTCCAATGATAGAATTCATGCCCTCTTTAGAAATAGAATAATCTGACTTAATACTTAGTAAACCAACGGCAACAGATAACTTAGAATACACTGATCCTTAATAAAATGGATGACTAGTTTCCTTTAACTGTTTAGAAAAGTGGTTAGCCTCATCATTTGGTTCATTTCGAGTCGCTTAGTGTGTATCAAAAGTATCCCTGACCATCTCACTATATCGTGAACTTTTAACATTATTCTCTCTTATTGGACTTTCAACATAGTTTTGAAAAGAAAAATAATTAGCAACACTACTCTCTCCATGAGCTATTCACACAGTAAAATTCAACATAAAACCCTTCATATAAAGATATAAAGTAATAACATCTGGATTCAATAACTTGCAACACTTGAAATTCCAACAAGGAAACCTAATTGTCCCTTCAGTAAGAAAATCATTAAGTGTCATTTCTTTAGCAATAAATCCAGCTACCCGATGAATATTCGGGCGAATTTCCTTTGAAAAAAGAACGAAAACTAAGAAATTGAGAAGTATAAAGAAATTCGAAAAAGGAAAGCAAAGAAATTCACCTTTAATCTAGTGAAAAATTCTTTTATCGCTTAAAATGAAACGTTGCTGCAACTTTCACTCAAGGACAATTGAATGTATATAGTTCATGTAGAATCAATAAGATGCTTGTAAATTTTGGACACCATGCGGTCAAGATCTGGGTAAGCAATATTTGATGGATTTAAACTAATATCACAATTTCTAAGTAGTCATCAAATAAACTTGAATTTCATTTAGGCAAGAACATATTTAGAAGGGCAATAAATGATTGTTTGTTTCCTGAACAATTTAGAACATCTTTCATTTGGCTCTATAAGATCATTGAAACACTTTCTCTTAACAGAAATTTCAAAGTTCAAAGGGCATGTACAAATGAGGAGAAGGAAAAAAACTAATTCAATGAAGGAAAATGCGAAAGAAGTCATTTACATTATACCAGTTGAATTTTGAAGTCATCACTTTCAGGCAGAAGAAGGAGGCTTGAAGAAGATATTATTCTTTGATTGCATTCTTCAAATGAACCGAATTGTTGTGAATGCTTGTTGGAACAGAGAGTACAAAAAAAAAGTCTTCTTCAATTCTTGAGAAAATAGCTAAATATAAAAGTATCTTTTTTGTTTTTATGCTAATTGACGAATTGGTCCTTAAAACATAATGAAATTCTAGAATTACCCTTGATCGTCCATTGCTCATCTTTCTATATAGTAATAATATAATAATATATATGTTGTAGGATACCTAAATTTTTCAGAATCCTAATTTATCATAAATTTTTCCCGGGCGATATATTTATGGACTCCTAAAATTTTAATACTAAATATTAATTTTTAAAAAATAGAGACAAGATGATTTTGGCTATTGCGAATACTTTTAATGAAGGGTAAAAAATTTAATTTATTTTTCTAAGGGTCTTCATACTTTTAATATTAGAGATTTTGTATATATATATATATATATATAAACTGTAAGAATGATAAACATGAAGAAACAGTAGGAAAGAGGGAGTACTGAGTAAGTTTTACAAACTGATATACTAAAAAATCAATCATTATTCATTGAAATATATCTTCGGTTTATTATTTTTGATTTTCTTTGTGAAATATATAATATTATTTTATTAAAATATAATATTATTGAAATATACCACTGTTTCTGTTTTTATTGAAATATACCACTGTTTTGGTATCAGAGCAAGAAAGTTTTGGGAACATTACCTACTAACTCGCAAAAGTTTATAAACTTTATATGAAAAGACATAGATCCTTCCAAGACATAAGGTGTAGCTATTTCTATTTATATAGAGAAATCAGAAAAAGAAATAATATAATAGCTAGAAAACATAATCTAGAAGAAAGTCGAAGAAGGTTATTAGAAGCAAACAGATTACATAAAGCCTATAATACATCTAGACAAGTTTGTGAAGATTTAGTAAGCGCGTTAAATTGGGAAATACAAGGTTGTGAGAGAGATTTAGAAAATAATATTTTAGGAATAAAGTGACTTAAGGAACGGATTAAGAGAAAATCTTATCAATTAGGATAATAAATGCCAATAAGATATATTGAGTGTATTAGAGAAATACAACGTCAATATTATAGAGAATTTGCTTATAAACATCAGCTTGTAAAAATTCGGAAACAATTTGTAGAAAGATTAGAATTGTTAAATAAAGAAATAAGAAACCTAGAAATAGATATTTTAAATTTTAAAGAAACAGACGAAATAATTACCATAACATCTAACTATTATAAAAAGGCATTAATTAGCGAACAATCTAGGCTGATAGAAAATATACAAGAAGTAGAATTGGATATAACCTATACAAATAATAGATTGAAATATCAAACTAAGCTAAGAAAAAAATACCTTAACTTAAACCACTTAGGATAACAAGATAGCTTCGTTAAAACACCTCGATTACCTAGATCTTAGATTTCAACCAAAAAAGAAATATAGAGTATTAAAAGATAACTCCACTATAAGGTGTAATTTCAACCAGGGTGAACATATTTTACATTCAGAAGATAAACAATATAATACAATAATAGACTTTTTGATAAATTCAAGTGAAAAAATTCAGGAAAATGATAATAGTATAATAAGAATTTTAGAAGAAATAGAAGTTACTCAGAATAAACATAAAAAGACACTAGATAAGATAGAACAAAATTTAGATTATTTAAAGTCACAAGAAGTAGAAATAGACAAAAAAATTCAGTATTTAAATCACAAGTTTAATTTAGAAAAAATTCCTACAAAATTTGAAATTGAAAAACTAATAAAACCCATAATAGAAAGACCTAAAGAATTGGAAGTAAAAACAACTCAACTAATATCTAAGCTTGTAGAACAAGTAGAAAATATAACAACAGAAATCAAAGATTTGCAAGAAATAACAAAAAGATTAGAAGAAATATCACTTTCATGAGTGAAGAAGATATAAATTATAGTAAAGCACTAGAAAAATCAAGAAATTATCATAGCGAACCAGAAGGATTATCTAAGTATATACCTTCAAGTCAAACAGATAAAATTTTACCAAAACAAAATAATACCATAATAGAGTTATTATTAGACTTACACAAAAAGATAGACATTTTAATTAAAGGCAAAGAAACTCAAAAACCCCTCCAGGAAGAACCAGAATTACCCGAACTACATAAGAAAATAGACATTTTAATAAAAGATAAAGAAGTCCAGCCAAAAAATAACTTTGAAATAGACGAACTTATTAATCAATTAAAACGAATTGAATTAACTCCTAAACAAGAACGAAAAAATATAATAAGAAAACCACAAAAATGGACTTTCTATCAAATAGACGGAGAACCATTGAAAATAATGAAAGACAAGGAGAAGAAAGACAAAGAATAAGTTTTTCGGAAAATAGAATAGGAAATAATAATATATTATCTAGAATATGCAGAAGACAACCTAATATGGAGCAGAACCAAGAACTTAACGAAATAATAGATGTAGACAAAGATTTACAAAGCTTCCAACAACATCAATTAAAATTATTAAATCCTAAAACACTATATAACACCGGAAATTTTTCTACAGACAATCAGTTATATAGACATTATAGAGAAGAACAAATATCTGCTATAGGAGAAGACTTTAAAATACTAGATTTAGTAAATGCTAATTCCTTAAGACATCTAAAAAATAATAGAATGATATTGATGCATATGGGTTTAATTGTTATAGGAATAAAAGGTCTAACTAGAAAAAATCTAGGATCCAAAGTATTAATAACAATATATGATGATCGATGGTCAGACATTAAGAAGTCAATAATAGGATTAACTGAAGTAGATATGACAAATAATGGAGGAATATTCTATATAAGTCCAGACTTCCTAATGAACTTAAAAGAATTTGGAAAAAACATTAAAATAGGAATCCAAACTAAAGGATACGAAGAAATGAATAGTGGAAATAATTTATTAATGTGCATAGGTTTTATTAGAAAATTAACTTTAAGTAGTAATACAAAATTTAAACTAAAAGTAAATGATGTAGTTGAAATAATGGGAAATAAAGGCATAAGTTTAATAAAACCAATAAAAATAGACCCCGAAATATATGCAGGTTTAGAATGAAATTTAAACAAATTTACTAAACCAAAAATTTTTACACCAGACTCTCATCTATTATATACTACAAGTAAAGGAGAAACTTCGGCCAGGTTTACGGATTATAATTACACAACTAAAAGAAATTTAGACGATGATGAAACAGAGAGTAATATCGAAACAGAAAGCGGGTTTATGAATATAGAAGTCCTACAAGAAGGATATGACTTATGGAAAGGAATAGTAGCTGCAGATTACTTAAGACATTATACAGAAACAGATACGGAAACAATGTATAAATATTTAGAAACCTTCTTAGGGGAATCTGCAAAAGCTACATGGGAAAGTTTTAAGACAAACTGCCCATATGATTTCCAGGTTTTATTAAGTATGGGACCAAGTCCCTATAATTTCACAAACAAAATGCATATGTTATTAACTAGAAAAGATCCAAATAGTGGATTATTAGCACTACAAAAGGAAGCATTAATCAAACTAGAACAATTAAGTATTTCGCATTGGGTATATATAAAGAAATTCCTACAAGACTATTTTTATTATTGTACCGTCAGCGGAATACTTTTAATGAAGAATTAGGCAAAAAATTATTCAATAAATTACCTGGAGCCTTAGGAAGAGAAATAGAAGATAGATGGTATAAAAGAGATGGGGTAGTAGCCAACCCAAATTTAAAATGGACAATAGGACATAGAACACAACATATAATGGATATATTAATAGAAAAATGTACAAACATACAAATACAAAAACAATTAAAAAGAATGAAATGAATTTCTGTAAATCTGTTATCTATACAACCCAGAATTACGATTAGAAACAATACAGAAAATATAAGAAGAAACATAATCAAAAACCATATAGTCGTAAACAATACTTCTTAAAAAAATCAAAAGCTAAAAAACCATGGTTAAATAGAGATAGACATGTTAGGAAATATAGAAATGATAGAAATTATATAAAAAAATTAGAATGCTATACTTGTGGAAGCATCGACCATTTAGCTAATGTATGTCCTAAAAGAAATAATAATAGAACTAGAAATTCTCAACTAATAGAAGATTTCCAAGAAACTTTATTAAATGTAGACAAATACATGTCAGATACAGAAAGTATATACTCAATAATAAGTATTGATATAAATGATAAAGATAATCCAAAATCTGATTCCTCAGAATCAGAAGAGGATAACTTAGTTAATGAGCTAGGACAAGAGATAGAGGTTTTAGACTTAAACAACCTAGTAATCAATAATTTAATGAATATTACTCAAGAATGTATACATGAATTCCAAAGAAATAAAGGTCTAGACAGTAATAGATGTCGTATCTGTAATTGGTATCCAAGTAAAGACAATAGAGCTAAATGCAAAAAATGTTACTTAGAAGCATGTATAAATTGTATAGAAAACACCTTTAAAATACAAGTGGAACCCGAAGTAAATAACGGACAAAAATATACGAATAATCAAATCCTAAATCTAAGGGTGTCTGCTTTAGAAACCAGAGTAAATGATTTAGAACAAAGATTAACTATCCTAGAAAAAGGAAAAACCAAAATCGCCATAGAGGAAACAGATACACAAGAGGCGGTACATTTAGAAAAACTAGAAGTAGAACTTATGAATTTAGAAAAAAATGACACTAGTCTAATATGCAACGGAGATAAAGAATTCTCTACTATAAAAGTTTTAGTAAAAATTAAAATAAAAGATGTAGAAATAGAAACTCTAGCATTAGTAGATCCCGGATGTACTAGCTGTTTAATCAATAAAGAAATAGTACCGGAACATTTACTAAAAGTACTTGAAAGACCTATAACAGCCACTCAAATGGATGGATCACAAAATATCTATAATTATTACATAGAAAAAGCACAAATAAGTTTTTTAAATACATGCAATAAATTCTATAACCCAGTTTACAATGTTAATAAAATATTAGCAAGAGATTTAAATATAGGATTAGATTTTGTTGTCGGACTAAGATTTTGTATACAGAATAAAGGAGGATGTCTCTTAACAAGAGATGGAATAATGCTCTTTACAAATTTAACTTATACACCAGTACAAATAGTATCATTGCCAACAGTATATAGAACACTAAACACAAATAAAACAAGATTGCTTCCAGAACCATGTTGCGACAATTGCCAAAACAATCAATGCCAAAATAGCAACCTGTCAAAAGAAAACAAAAATATAAAAGAAAACCTAGAAGAAGTTAGAATTTATACTCTGTTTAATGCAGAAGGACAAGAATGCTTAACAGATATAGAAAAAGACTATACCCTAATAAGTATAGAAACTCAGTTCTATAATTTTAGAAAAGGAATGGATAAAATAGGAATAATAAATAGTCCAAAAGATTTAGAAAATATAATATCTATATTAGATAGAATGGAAATAATAGGAGAAAGACCGTTAGCCCATTGGGACGCTAACGAGATAATGTGTAAATTAGATATAATTAATTCGGAATACACTATAAAAACAGCACCTATAGAAGCAAATAATGAAGATACTAAAGAGTTTGATATACAAATAAAGAAACTTTTACAATTAGAAGTAATAAGAAGATCTACTTCTAGACATAGATCGGCTGCATTTATGGTAAGAAATCATAGTGAACAAATAAGAGGTAAAGCTCGTATGGTAATTAACTATAAAAGATTAAATGATAACACCCGAAAAGATGCATATAAACTACCAGATAAAAGTGAGTTAATTAATAGAATTCAAAATAAAAAGATATATAGTAAATTTGACTGTAAGTCAGGTTACTGGCAAGTCAAAATGCACCCAGACAGTATAGAATGGACAGCATTCACATGTCCAGGTGGACATTTTGAATGGTTAGTTATGTCATTTGGGTTAAAGACAGCTCCACCCATTTTTCAACGAAAGATGGATAACATATTTGGAGAATATAAACATTTCATATTAGTATATGTAGATGATATTTTGGTATTCAGTCAAAATATGCAAGAACACTTAAGACACTTACAAATAATTTTCAGATTACTTGTTAAACATGGAATAATAATAAGTAAAAAGAAAATGGAATTATGTAAGACTTAAATTAATTTTTTAGGAATAACTTTAGGAAATGGAAAAGTAAAACTCCAACCACACATTGCAAAGAAGGTATTAGAAATGCCAGATAAATTAGAAAAGACAAAAGATTTATAAAAATTTTTAGGGTTAGTAAATTATGCAAGAAATTTTATTCAAGACTTAGGAAAAATAGCAGGACCATTATACGCAAAAACAGGTAGTAAAGAGCAGAAAAATTTCAATATAGAAGACATTAAATTAATCCAAAAAATAAAAGAAAAAATTAAAAATATTCCAAATCTAAAAATTCCATTAGAATCAGATTATTTAATCATTCAAACAGATGGAAGTGATTTAGGATAGGGAGCTATCTTAAAAGCACGACCTAATAAATACAGTAATAAAAATGAAGAACAAATATGTGGATATCAGAGTGGGGCATATAAAGAAAAAGGAAACATGAGTGCTATAGACCTAGAAGTATTAGCTATAATATACGAGTTAAATAGTTTCAAATTATATATTCTAAATAAAGAAGAAATTTTAGTTAGAACAGATTGTGAAGCTATAGTTAAATTTCATCAAAAAATAAATGATAAAACTAGTGGTATAAGAAGATGGCTAAATTTTACAGACACCATATCCGTTTACAAGAATATAGTATTTGAACATATAAAAGGTAAAGAAAATGAATTAGCAGACCAGTTAAGTAGACTACAACTGGGGATAAATAAATAAGTTTAATCTCACTCATTTGTTTTCAGCATGAGACCAACAGGACAACCTCCTGCAGACAAAGGCAAAGGTGTAGCTTCGTCTTCAGAGTCGTATCAACAGACAATGTTAGGTAATTTAAATTTTAGACCATTAGAATCTTTAGAGACAATGGAAAGAATTCACTTCGGACCATTTAATTTAATTGCTTACCCTGAGAGTAATATATCTTTTAGAGTAAGACCAGATTACATTTTAGATAGACCCCAAAGATGTTTAGTAGATAACCTTTGGATCTCTTATAATAAACAAAATCGTAATCATTTTATGGCATCCATGAACTCTTTATGCCATTACATGGCAGAAAAGAGTAGGCCTAGGTTTAAATACTATGTAGTCATTCATGGAAAAACTAACGGAATTTTCCAAACATGGTTAGAAGTGTTAAATTCAATACAAGGTTTTAAAGCCCCTCTTTTTAAAGGTTTTAATGATTTTACCGAAGCCACAAATCATGCTAGAGGATATCTAGGACCAAACTACTATATATCCCCTTCACTCAGACAAAATCCAGATCAAATACCTCAGTATAATTTGTAAAAAAAGACTGAAAAGATTATTTTCTGTAACCATTGTTTTTCAATGACGGAGAATTTCAAGAAACTAAATGTCCAGAAAGAATCACTTCTCGTGGAAAACGCTAGATTAATAAAGCAGATACAATTATTAGAAGTAAGACTCAACCAGCAGACAAATGTAAGCAAGACGGATGCAACAACACAAACTCAGACTCAGAGTTCTCCATCTCCTCAAAAAATGGATGAGAAGGGTGTGCATTTCCCACTAAATGCTCAGAAATCCAATGTACCGGATGTTGGTACAGCTAGTCCAGTTCAAACAGTGACCGGTAAAGACAAATCAAACCCATTAATGGTTGTCACTTTGCCAAAAAGTGAAGATGAAGGGTGTTCTTCATCAAAAAATAAGTTAACAAAATCAGGAAATAAGATTTTAAAGAAGACTTTAATATCTAAACGAAAAAATGAAACAATAGAGACTATAATTAAACAGACTTTAGAGAGATTTTTCAGCAACCAGACACAAGATAAACATATGAATGGACAGCCAGACGGACAGCCCACTAATTTAGACAGAACTATCCCAGAGATAAATAATACAGATAATAATTCAGCAAGATCAGACGAAGAAGATAGTATTGCACACTTCCAGGATGCTCAGGATCCATATGAAGACGATGACTCAGGAATGAGCTTCGACTCAATTGCCCTGCACAACTTGGATACATAAGACAATATACAATTTGTATTGTTAGCTGGTGTAGTCAGGTGGAGATGCCTACTTTATGTCTTGTAATAATCAGGGTTGTCAGAGTGCTTCCTTTATCACTACTTTCCAAAAGAAAGAAAAACTGTTGAAGTACGCGTCAAAATAAGTCTGCAAGAAGAATTAATAATGCATGTGATGATGGGGCCCAAAAGAGTACCCGGCTTGCATTATTAAAGATTCTTTCTTATCTCTTATCTTTAAGTGTCGGCCACATGTATTTAGGTCACGTAGTAATCCTTAGAACCACTACTTTATCTAATTTTTGCCTATAAAAGGCGTACATTTCTTAGAAGTAAGGTAGAGCGAAATCAACCAACTTCAAAACCTACTTGAAATGTTTAAACCCTTTCTCCCAAAAAACTTATCCAAGCCAGTCTTTCTTGTATAAACTTTGTATCATTGTGATTTAAATAAAAGCTCCAAGTTTTCTATTCGATCTTAAGGGGGTTCCCGAAAGGGAAACCTCTCTCCTAGTTACTTCATGTAAGTTCTTATTTACATATTTTCCCCACAAAAATATTTATACTCATGTTCTTATATCCATGTTTAAAGTTATTCTACATATTTTTTGTAAATCATGTAAATTAAATTATCTATAAAATTCTTACCCTTAGTATATGGTTAGCCTCTTAATTTCTTAATACCAACGATGGATTAACCTGTAAATTCCTAGGAATTCTGGCCTTGATAGTCCAATAGGTCTGCAAAATAGACAAAGGACGAGTGTTAGCTGTCAGACAAAAATTTTCCGGGGTGTGGTTAAAGAAGTACGATGTTAAGAACATAGATTAAGAGGAAGAGATGAACAGGGTAAAGTAAAAAAAAAAAAAAAAACTCTGGGGAAAATATAAACTGTAAGAATGATAAACATGAAGAAACAGTAGGAAAGAGGGAGTACTGAGTAGGTTTTACAAACTGATATACTAAAAAATCAATCATTATTCACTAAAATATATCCTCGGTTTATTATTTTTGATTTTCTTTGTGAAATATATAATATTATTTTATTAAAATATAATATTATTGAAATATACCACTGTTTCTGTTTTTATTGAAATATACCATAAGAAATAAGTTATTGATGTTTAAAATTAATACAATATTTGGTTTACAATTTTAAAATCCTCTTAAGTTATTTACATAGTATTAATACATGCATAACTTTAATCTACTTCCAAATTAGCGCTATTGAGATTATCCTTGATTAACTAAACAATATTTTAAATATTCTACATATTTTAAAATTAAAACCAGAGAATCCTTTTTAAATTTTGTACAAAGTAAACAGTCAAGCAAAAAGTCGGTGTATAAATTTATGTGGCACTGCAGCAATTTTTCATTCGTAAATTGTTTATAATTTTTTTACAATATACATATTTTAGTGGTTTTATTTTAATTAAAATAATATAATTTGTACTATACTAAAAATGTGAGGAACCTTAAAAATATTATTTGAACTATTTTTCTTCATTAAAAGACTCAATAATAGAAAAAACATCTTTTTACTATTATTTAATTTTTGTGGTTAATGCGGTTTAATTTTCCTTCTATATTTTAAGTACGGAATCCTTTTAAATATAGATTAATATAATTTATTTTGTTCTATTTATTAAATGCAGAATCCATTCAAACATAGAATTCATTAGCCTTAGAATTAGTTTAGGTGTAAAATATGTGTGCTATTTTTATTTGTAACGTAAATTAATTTTTCTTCCCTATTTTAATATGAATATGAAATATTTGTCTTAGCCCTTTCTTAGGTAGAGGCAAGGGTTTTGTTGTTTTTATTCATTAGTGGGATCAATGGAAAGGAAATCGATGAATGGTAACACTGGAACTTTCTTGGAAAAAAATAAATAACAAGAGAAATACCATCAAATTTGCAGATTAACAGGCAAATTTTCTTCTTTATCGGAATTTGTTATAATTAGTATTACCATCAAATATTTCCGTGGGGAAGAGCCATGCATCTCTTCATCCTTCTAATCAAATGTCTCAGATTTTAGTCATTTTTATGTATGATGTTGTACTTTTTTAATGCATTGTAATAATTGCTATACAATCATCTTTTTTTAAAATAATATTTATTATATGTGCTAGTTCTTGAACAGGTACTTTACACGTGGATCTCAAATTTAATCGATATATATATCATACTTCATCCATCTCATTTTATGTTGTAGTCTTTTTTTTTTTAGTTCATCCCAAAAGAATATCACATTTTGAGAGTTTTTAAGTAAAAACTCAAGCTAATGGCTAAATACACTCCAGTCAAGTGTGTGTGTATATATATATATATATACACATACATACATACTAGTCTATGGGCACGTGCGTTGCACGTGTGTCTCATATTAATGTGTATAAAATTGTTAGACAATAAAAATTCTATGAAATCATGTGTATAAAGAATACTTGAATGCGACATTACAGATAAATCTTATTAAGTGTTGAATTTCTATAATGATCTTGAGTTAATATACAATTGAGTTGTTGTAAAATCATATACTCCATTCTAAATCCTCCACTATATATCTTTAAAAGTATATTTACATAATTAGAATAAACAACTCGATCCAATCAAACAAAAAAACACCAGTGATCTTATTAACACACATTCAAGACTTTTATATTACAAAAAATAATGTTAGGAGGTGGAGAGGGACATGGTGTAACTATACAAAGGCATAACTATACATCAACCTAAGCACTGGCACTCTGTCACCGAAAAAGGCTTGTGTGTCATCTTATGGTTTTCAATTCTTTATCGGGCCAAGAAATATGGTCTGGTATTGTTGAGCAGGAGGCATCCCTGGGAAGGCCATGGCGTGGAAGCTGCGGCTGGATTGTAAATCAATTTGATCAA
This sequence comes from Capsicum annuum, assembly GCF_002878395.1. Classification (NCBI taxonomy): domain Eukaryota; kingdom Viridiplantae; phylum Streptophyta; class Magnoliopsida; order Solanales; family Solanaceae; genus Capsicum; species Capsicum annuum. The sequence goes on along the minus strand of NC_061119.1, from coordinate 89,166,983 downwards.
TGCTAATTATTTCTTGAAAAACTCAGTTGAATATCCTTCAGAACAATTGTGTTTTCTGTTCAATAAAAATCCTATAAGGTGTAGAATTGTTTGACTTGATTCATAAGGTTCTTTGTTTTAGAGTGTGTTTGGTATGAAGGAAAATATTTTTTGAAAAATGTTTTTCAATTTTTTCATGTTTGGTTGTCTTAAACGTTTTAAAAAATATTTTTCAAATCAATTTATTTTCATCAAATCTAAGGAAAATAATTTCCCTTTAAAAAGTAAGAAAAACACTTTTTAAAACTCTCTTTCAACCTCACTCTCAAATTGAAATATTCATACAACTCTCAAAATCACTCACCCCTACCCCGACACCCAATCCCCTACCATCCCACCCCCACAACCCTCAATCCAATAAACATATTTAATATTTTAAAAATATTTTAAAAAAAATTCTTATCTCATCCCCTACCCCGACCCTCACCTCCCTCCAAAAAAATTATTGAATTTTTTTTAAAAAATTTGAATTTTTTTCTTACCCGCCCCTACCCGACCCCTACCCTCCTCTCCACCCCTTCTAAAAAAAGAATTAATTTTTTCAGATTTATTTTTTTAATTTTTTTAATTTTTTTCTTATCTCACCCTCACTCCCTACCCCGACTCCACCCCCTATTAGCCATCAACCCTAGCCCTAAAAAATTATTATTTCTATATTTTTCAAAAATAAATTATTATTTTAATTATTTTTTTTCAAAAAAAACTCAAAATTTTTTTCTTATCTCACTCCACCACCTACCTAACACTGGTGGGAACGAACTATAAAATTTACTGACAGTTTAGGAGCCCCTGAAAAACCAAAAGACTATTTCACTTTTGATTTAGCATGCCATAAAATCTTCTATTAAAGAACAAAGAGGATCACCGACATATAACCATTAACCATAATACCAATGTTTTAAGAAATAAACTTCCCAGCGTACAATTTGAGTCATACAGATGTATCAACTATCGTTATAATTTAATAGGCATGTACAATATATAAACAATATTCTTGCGTACTTATACATTAAATTCTTGCGTACTTAGACTATCTAGCAGTCAGCTGTTTGAAGGCTTGGTAAGGATAACAGCTTCATATTTGACATGGAACCACTTTATTGTGTCGTCCTTTGTGACCCTGTGTTAGATTCCAACTCGAGACTTGCCTCTATAATGTTTGGCAACATGGTATCCTAGGCTTTCTAGGACAACATAAATATCTATACCATAGATACTCGTTGAAGGGTCATACTTAATTCTAAGATCAATGTTCTCCTGAATACCAAATCCAAAGCAGCCAATTTCTCTAAAGTTCTTTCTCAACAACTCATACTCCTTGACCATCAATCCACTCTCTAGAAGCTGCATAAATTTTTCCCTCTGACCGTGATATAGAGGGCAATCTTTTCACTACGTTTGATTTGGAAGGACCGCACAGTATACCTTGCTTTGGAGAAAACACGACTTTGTCCACTAAATTGCTCCAAGACCTTAACAACTCTGATGAGACGATCTCAACTTTCACCGATGAAAATGTTGATGAAAAGCTACTGGACTTTAATATCCCTCACTGGATTGCTCAATTTTGTCTATGAAGCCATGGTGCTTCGTTGCAGCTACAGAGCAGGACAATATACACAGGAAGAGAAGAAAAATGAGGTCTCTTTATATTTCAGTCATTAAGATAAGTAAATAAATTCCAGATGAACAAAATAATTCACCTTAACAAAGACACCTTGATTAGGGCGGTTCTGCATCTTTGAAAAATTTAAAGTGCACTTAGGCGGAATGGTACCATCTCTATGAGCAAGTGCAATAAGGAATTTAATCAAAATGTCTATTTTCGTTTTTAGAAAGTTCAAAAGCCATGCCTACATTGAGGAAAACCACGTGGAGGCTTAATTTGACTCGTATACATGTTTTCAAGAGGATTTTTTCTGTGGTACATGTTGAGTTCAATTGGACGTGTGAATGGAAAATGGAGGGAAAATTTTTGGAGAAAAAGTGAGCTCTCACTTAAAAGATAAGTGTACTCAATTAAAGGAAAAGAAAAAATTTTCATGTATTTTTATTAAGAAACACACCTTAAGTGGATAGTGTGGCAAGAACCACAAGGTGCCTTGCGCTGTCGTTGACTTTGGCTTCGGATTTGAAAAATGATCAAGAAATAAACCTTTTAGACAATGTTTATTTGAAACTTAGAAAAACAAATGAAAATTTTAATCCAAAAAAAAACCAACAAAAATATTTGTGACTATTCGGTTAGATATGATTGTTCAGAAAAGGCACACTACTTCGAAAGGGACAGACATTACTGTTCCGAAATAATACACCTTTTCATGAACCATTGCTTCCTTAATTGAGAGATTAATTTTTTAGTAAAGTTTATTTGAAACTTGGAAAAATAAGTGAAAATTTTAATCCAAAAAAAAAATCCAACGAAAATATTGTGACTGTTCGGTCAGATACGACTGTTCAAAAAAGGCACTATTTCGGAAGGAACAAATATGACTGTTTTAAAATGATACACCTTTCCATGAACCATGGATTCCTTTTCAAAGGGACACTTGATGGCTATAAATACCTAAAATTTTCCTCAGGTATGTATATAATTTTGAGTATTGAAAAACACTCTTCTTTTTCCAAAGACTCTTTGTGATCATCAGCCATTGAGTGTGTTTGAGGAATCTGAACATTTGAGGTACCACTATATTCAGATTGTCAGCTATTTTATCCAGGGAGAAAAAATTCTGCAACCTCGGGTACTTGAGAAAAATTAATTCCTTAAGGACACTCCATGAAATCAAAGGACTTGGTTCTGCTTCTACTTTATCTTATTTCTTTTAGATAACATACTTCTTTGATAGTTAATTTTAATTAGTCATTTTGAACTTGTGTTGAACGTGTTAAAACTTTTTTGTTATTCTCGAAATAGTCTTGAACTTGGATTGAAGTGTATTGTGCAAACATACAGATTGTGTACCCGAAATAACAATCTTAAGGGAATAAACCCGTAATCTGTATCGTTTGGTTTCTAGAGATTAAAGCTTTATGATTTATACTTTGTTTGAGATTAAAAGTGATTTGGAGACATAAAAACTTCATCACAAGTTAAAGGTCATTTGGTTAACGATTAGAAGACATAAAAACTTCATCGTTAAACTAAAAACAAATAGTGTTTAAGGTCTCTACAACCTTGTATTTAGTATTTTGATATACTAAAGTTCACTGTCTTTTTTGACAAGAAAAATGACTACTGATGGTGGGACAAGTGCAGCAGCAATGAATATTGCTACAACAAGTCGCACAACTACGCCACTCGCTATGGCACCAGCGGAAAAGCCTAAAAAAATTTTGGGTATAGATTTTAAAAGGTGGTAATAGAAAATGTTCTTCTATCTGACAACCTTGTGTTTTCAAAAATTCATATCTGAAGATGCTTTAGAATTACCCAAAGAATGTCAGACAAGGAGCGATTCATTGTAATGGAGGCATGAAAATATTTTGATTTCTTATGCAAAAATTATATCCTAAGTGGCCTCCAAGACGATTTGTACAACATGTACAGTGGAATGAAGATATCAAAAGAGTTGTGGAATACACTGGAATAAAATTATAAGACTGAGGATGCTTGAACCAAGAAATTTTTTGTTGCAAGGTTCATTGAATACAAAATGATTGACAGTAAGACTGTCATATCTCAAGTACAGGAACCACAAGTTATCATCCATGATCTCCTTGCTGAATATATGAATATAGTGAATACCTTATTTGAACATGTTAAATATATTTTCAATGTTCACATGAACTTTATTGTAGGTTTGATTATGAACGAGGCATTTTAAGTTGCTGCAATAATAGAGAAGTTTCCACCTTTGTAGAAGGACTTCAAAAATTATTTGAAACACAAAAGGGAGGAGATGTCAGTCAAAGACCTCTATGTGAGGTTACACATTCAGGAAGACAATAAATCCACAAAGAGGAGGTCAAAAGGAAATTCTGTAATGAGTGGAGCCTATATTATATAGGACGACCCCAACAACTCGAAGAAGCAGAAACAAGCTAGACAACAAAGCAATCCACCTAAGAAGAAATTCAAGGGAAAGTGCTTTAATTGTGTCAAGATTAGCCACAATTCAACAGATTGGCATGCCCCAAAGAAAGACAAAAAGAAAGATCAAGACAATATGGCTGAATCTCATAATGAAATGGATGATCTATGTGTGATGCTTTCTAAATGTAACTTGGTGCGAAATCCTAGAGAATGATGGATGGATTCCGATGCCACCCGCCATGTTTGTGCTAATAAAGAGTTGTTTGCAGTATTCACTCTAGCTGAAGGTGCGGAGAAGATCTATATAGCAAACTTCACAACTGTAAAAGTTGAAGGGACAGAAACAATATGATTGAAAATGACATCAGGCAAAGTGTTAACTCTCAATAATGTCCTTTATGTTCCGGATTTGAGGAAGAACTTGATTTCAGTATCACTTCTTAACAAAAATGGATTCAAATCTATATTTATTTCAGATAAGATTGTACTTAGTAAGGAAAAGTGTATTTAGGAAAAGGCTACCTCACTGAGGGCCTATTTAAGATGAATGTAATGATAGTTGAAATTAATAAAAGTTTTAGTTCTTCTTAGTTGCTTAAGTCTAATAAATTATGGCATGAACGATTAGGACATGTCAATTACAAAACTTTTCAAAAATTGATCAACTTAAGAATTTTTCCAAACTTTGAGTGCAATAAATCGAAATGCCAAACGTGTGTGGAATCCAAGTATGCTAAGCATCCATATAAGTCCGTTAAAAGAAATTTCAACCCCTTAGACAATCCACACTATATTTGTGATATGAAGTCAACAACATCTCGCTGTGAAGAAAAGTATTTTATAACTTTTATTGATGGTTACACTTGGTACTATTATATCTATTTTCTAAACAGTAAGGACAAAGCAATAGATGCATTTAGGCAATATAAAACAAAAGTTGAAGATTAGTTAGAGAAAGAGATCAAAACGATAAGAAGTGATACGTGTGGAGACTATGAATCTCCATTTGTGGAAATATATGTAGAGAATAGAATTGTCCTTCAAACTACTGCCCTTTATTCACCTCAGTCTAATGGAATTACGGAAAGGAAGAACCAAACTTTAAAAAAATAATGAATGCCTTAATTATAAGTTCTGGTTTACCGCAAAACTTATGGGTGAGAAGGTATCCTTACAGCTAACTGAATACTCAATAGAGGTTGCCATAGTAAGACACTTTCAATTTCATATGAAAAATAGAAAGAAAGGAAACCCAATTCGAAATATTTCAAAGTGTGAAGGTATTTAGCAAAAGTACAAGTTCCGATTCCTAAAAGGGTAAAGATAGGACCTAAGACTATGGACTGTATATTTATTGGATATGTTAAAAGTAGTAAAGCATGTCGGTTTTTGGTTCATAAATTCGAACATTTGAATATTAATAAAAATATCATAATTGAATAAGATAATGTTGAGTTATTTAAACACATTTATTCGTATAAAACTAGACAAGAATAGTCTAGTGGTGGGTGTAAGCAACCTCAAGATAAACCAAGCGAGAATGTACATAGTGATGAGAATCCAAGGCATAGTACATGTCAAAGAACGTCAACTTTTTTGGATCAAATTTTGTAACATTTCTCTGAGAAAATGAGCCTCAAACATTTTAAAAAGCGATGTCGTCTTCAGACTCTTCCTTTTGGAAAGAGGCAGTCAATAGTGAGATTGAATCAATCTTAAGCAACCATACTTGGGAGTTGGTTGATCTTCCTCCTAGAAATAAACCTTTAGGTTCTAAATGGATCTTCAAAAGGAAAATGAAAGCGAATGGTACTATTGACAAATACAAGGTAATATTTGTAGTAAAAGGCTTAAAATAGAAGAAAGTCCTTGATTACTTTGATACATACTCTCCTGTAACAAGGATAACGTTAATTCAAATGTTCATTGCCTTAACGGTGGTATATGATCTTGAACTACATTAAATAGATGTGAAAACAACATTCCTAAATAGAGAATTAGAGAAAGAAATTTACATAGAATAACCCGAGGGTTTTGTGGTTCTTGGTAAAGAAAAGAAGGTGAGGGAACTTGTTAAGTCACTCTATGGACTAAAACAAACACCTAAACAATGACATGCAAAGTTTGACCAAACTATATTGGCAAATGGGTTTAAGATAAATGAATGTGATAAATGTATTTACATTAAAGACACTCTAATTAAATCACAAGGTCATCATTTATTTGTATATGGATGATATATTGGTCATCAGTAGAGACATTTCTAACTAAATGCTACGAAATGAATGCTTGAGAGCAAGTTTGATATGAAAGACCTTGGAGTTGCGGATGTAATCTTAGGAATAAGAATCCATAAAAATCCACAAGGGTTGGCATTATCACAGTCTCATTATATCAAAAAGATCCTTTACAAGTTCAAGTATTTGGATTTTTGTATTGCCAAGACTCCATTAGATGTGAGCTATGCACTTTAAAATAATGAAGGTGAAAATGACTCACAATTAAACTATGCATGAGTCTTGGGATGTTTAATGTATATCATGAACTGTACACGGCCAGACATAGCATGTGCTATTAGTACTATACACGACCAGACATAGCATGTGCTATTAGTAAATTGAGTTGGCACATGAGTAATCCCAATAAAACTCATCGGATGGTAATGAAAAGAGTTTGCTATGCTTTGAATTATAATAAATATATAGTGGTAATTGAAGGATATAGTAATGCAAATTGGATCACCGGATCGAATGAAGTAAAATTCATGAGCAGATATGTCTTCACTTTAGATGGAGGAGCAGTCTCTTGAAAATCATCCAAACATATATATATTATTCTCTCTATGATGGAATTCGAATTTATCGCATTAGATAAAGCCGGTGAAGAAGCTAAATGGATCCCAAATTTTTTATTATCCTAAACTATTAACACCAATATGTATACATTCTGATAGTCAAGCAGAGATAGGTAGAGTAGGGAGCATGATGTATAACGATAAATCTCGTCATATAAGATAGAGATATAATAACATTAGAGAACTACTCTCCAGTGGAATTATCACTATTGACTATGTAAAGTCAAAGGATAATGTGTTGGATCCATTTACAAAAGGCCTATCTAGAGAGGGAGTTGAGAGAACATAAAAGGGAATGGGTTTACTTCATAAGACAAGTCAGCATGACGGTAACTCTACCTAGCAGACTGGAGATCCCAAGAGCTAGATTCAAGGAGATCACATAAAGTTGTGACTGACGGTTCAACATTGTCAATATACCATATCCATTCTCACGGTGTAGACAATATTTAAGAAACAAGGATAAGGCTTATGGTGTAAAGGTTTTTAATGATTATCTAAATTTGGAAAATTTGACTAAATAATTTAATCTATAGGATTGAACATTTAGAAATATCTTATGTGAGGGTGAAGTGGAAGCTTCTTCAAGGAGAATGTTAGTAAAGGCCTATGCTCTAAGCTCTTATGAAATCAGGACATGTTCTTGGCTGAAACAAATAAAACCATGAGAAACATAAATGGTAAAAGGCTAGTTATGTGACGTGTTGTCTAGGTGTACACTAAAGTTCGACGGTTCAAAGATATTAAATCTACTGATTGACCGAGTGCACCCGATGCATGTTCATTACAAAAAGTTCAAAGGGAAACCCACTTATCCAGATGCAATCAATTTTTGCTTGCTGATCACATACTTTTTTGTAAATTTTTTAAATAATAGCCATTCCCCATTCATGAGGGGGATTATTGGGTTCAATTAGATGTGTGAACAAAAAATGGAGGAAATTCTTGAAGGAAAAGTGAGCTCTCACTTAAAAGGAAAGTGTAATCACTTAAAGGAAAGTCTACTTCTCCCACATTGGTAGGAGAAAGAAACTTTAATGTGTTTTTATTAAGAAATACACCTTCAAGTGGATAGTGAGGCAAGAACCAAGAGGTGCTTTGTACCGTCGTCATCGCTCGCCCGGCTTCGGCTTCAACTTTATCTTCAGATTTAGCTTTGGATTTGGATTTGGATTTGGATCACCTTCAAGTGGATAGTGAGACAAGAACCAAGAGGTGCCTCACATCGTCGTTGTCGCTCTCTCGGCTTTGACTTTGGATTTGAAAAATGATCGATTAAGAGATTAATTTTTTAAACAAAGTTTATTTGAAACTTGGAAAAACAAGGGAAAATTTTAATCCAAAAAATACAATGAAAATATTTTCCCTATGTATGCCATGCAAATACATGCAAAAATGCAACTCATAAGGGACGCAGCCCCCCGAGGAAATAACACACTGTTTCAAAAAAGGGGTGACTGTTCGGTCAGATATGACTGTTCAGAAAAGACACACTGTTTCGAAAGGGACAGACATGACTGTTCTGAAATGATACACTTTTCCATGAACCATTTCTTCCTTTTCGAAGGGACACTTGATGGCTATAAATACCTGAACTTTTCCTCAGGTATGTACATAATTTTAAGTACTGAAAAACACTATTTTTCTTCTAAAACTCTTTATAATAATCAACCGTTGAGTGTGTTCAAGGAATCTGAACATTTGAGGTACTGCTATATTTAGATTGTGAGCCATTTTATTCGAGGAGGAAAAATTCCACAACCTTGGGTACTTGAGGGGAATTAATTATGTAAGGACACTCTGTGAAATTGAAGAACTTGGTTCTGCTTCTACTTCATCTTATTTCTTTTAGATAACATACTTCTTTGATAATTCATTTTGATTAGTCATTTTGAATTTGTGTTGAAGGAGTTAAAACTTCATTGTTGTTCTTGAAACAGTCTTAAAGTTAGATTGAAGTGTATTGTGAAAACATATAGATTGTGTACCCGAAACAATAGTACAATCACAAGAATATTTTCTGGAGGAAAATTCAGAAAAAAATTTCATCCTGAAAGAACGAAAATATAACTACAATAGAAACAAAGTTTACTCTTACAAAATAAAGGCATGATAAATATACATTGCCCTTAAGTTTGACCTCAAATCACGTCTATGACCTCCAACTTTAGGTGTGAACAAGTAGGTTCTGAAATTTGTATAAAGTCGAACAAGACTTTATACATCTTAGCATATTAAAGAACCTTGATTCATATTGTAGCATATGAATAGTTTATTGCCACAAACATCTTGGAGTGTACTTTGACCCAGAGGTATGGGCAAGAGTACTCTTAAAGTTGTTCATCATGAAGTATGAGCCAGAGCACTCTTAAGTCGTTCATCATGACCTCAAGTTCATCGGCATAGTCCGTGAGACTTTCTCCGTCCTCAAAAGTTTCCACCAGCAGAATGTGCATGAACACGCTTAGGGAAAGAGATGTGTTTCCTTCTCTGAAAATTTGTAGTTAAAACGATTTAGATTATCCACTTTTTTCTCAAGGTCAACTTGAAACTGTAAAAACAAAACAAAATAAACACTCTTTTCTCAAATCACAAAATTCAATAAATTCTAACGTTAACCATTACTTACATGACAGTCCAAAGTTCACTAATGTTAAAATTGGCCTTGGGTCTAACTCACACCCCAACAATGGTATAGAAACCTGCGTGAAAAATATAGAGAAGAAATAAAGATGAAAAAAATATTAATTAGAAGCTCGTTTCGAATAAGTATCTTGCGGTTCTTCATCAATTTGATTTTAATTTGAATAGATTCTTACCCTACCTTTTCTTGGACATATTCTTTTGACGTGGGAATTATTTTTACCATAAAAATAACAACTTAACCACAATAAGGAAAGAATGACCATTTAGTTTTTAATATGTTTATTATTGTTGATATTTAATATCATAAAAATATTAGAAAAATAATCAAAAAGCAATTTTGTCTAAAGCAATGCCTTTTAATGAAGGGCAAAAAAGTTTAAACAACATTTCTAAGCACTTCACACTTTTTATATATATATGCTCTTCACACTTTTAAAATACTGTATATGTCACTAAAAATATGTGTCATGTTGCTTTGGTAATTGCTGAAAGCATAGGGGGAATATCTTTTAAAGTCATGGGACATGGCCGCAACAGTTCTAATAGTTGAAGAGGCTGGAAGGATAGTTTTGTGTATTGGTGGAGGAAAGTTTTCAGTGTTTGATAGATTTGTCTTGATATCCAATGTTTTTCTCCTTGAGAAAATTGGTCCAACAACGGAAAATTTGAAGAGCAAGTGGTTTAAGTCAGAAAATTATCATGCAGAAGTGGTAATTCTTGATGATTATTATTTGACTGTATGATTGGGTAATTATTTATTTTCAATGTTTCATTTATGAGGTAAATTATTTATATATTGATCTAATTATTATTGGACTTACACTTCCTGAACTTATAAATTTAATTTGAAAATTATGTATGAATTAATACATAATCAACTATTTATAATTGATTCTTTCTTTTTGATAATATCTGATGTTTCTCTTTCCATTGAAATATTTTAATAAAAAAATTAGAGGAAACAAGCATGTTGTCGTTGAGTGAAGTAGTTGTCAAAAATTTATCTCTTTTTTTAATTATTTTTTATGGGAATTGTTCTACATAGGAATAAACAAGGAATTAAGAAAACCTTATAATTTGTATCGAAAATATAAATTATTCGGTGGAGGAAGATTTTTTAAAACTATGAAATTAATTTGTCGATGCACTGGTTGAAGGCCACAAATGAATTGTGTCTTGATGAAAAATATCAATCCATATGCATTGTGCAACACACAGATTAAATTATTAGTTGTTGAAGTATGCAAAAATGCACGTTCACTACATTTTTTTTCATTGTGTTACGTTTTTATTAAAAAAATATCTATAATTCAAATATAGACGTGTTATATATTTAAAATTTATATAAAATAAATCAAAATAATCATCAACTTAAAATAGTTGTATTGTACATATATTATTTTTTGTATGAAGAAGCTTCTGCATAATAGTAAAAATTTAAAATTTAAAATATTTAGAAGACATATAAATTTTTTCAATTAAAATAAACTTTAATTGACTATTAAAATTGCAATCGTGCCGTGTAAATTGAGACTGGAGTACGTGATAATCAAAAAATAACTTAAAAGAACTTGTTAATCAAAATATTTTTGCAAAGGACTTTTAAATGTTTGACACGGTTATTAGTCCACGTCATTTAATAATATTATAATAAAAAGGTGCAATTTTTTCTTAAAATTTCATTTAACATTTATTAAATAGCAAGAATTTTTTTTTTCTTTTTTAAAGAAACACTAATATTCTAGTAACACTTTTTTTAAAAAAACAAGAAACTCTATTATTCTAAAAACTGCAAATAAAAAATAATATTCTAATTTTTTTCATTTAGCTTAATTCTCAATTAGGAAACTCTCTAGAAACCTCTCCAGAAACCTCTCCAGCTCCTCTCTTCTTCACCAAGCATCTCTGTTGTTCGATCAGTTAATCTTTGCATGTCAACTCTATTATAATCGGTGTCAGGTATACTCACTCATATGTGTTAGCCTCCCATATTAACATAATATATTTTAATAATGACAAATTAATAACGGTAAATATGTAGGATACATCAAAGATGTAATCAAGACAAGAAGGATCATTCCTAAATACGAACTTGGAAAAGAATATTGCAAGATCCCTAACTACAAGGAAGTCAGAGCTAGATTTGGAATAGCACCAGGGGAAGGTCTTATTAGATCTCAAATTACAAGGAAGACAATTACACTAAGGGAAATCAATCACATAACAAACATGGAAAGCAGATTTTCACAAGGAACCATGAAAGGAAGGAAGATCACACCATCTACATGGACATATCTGATATGGACATGTATGGTTGTGAGTCTATATCCGAGAAAAGAAGGTCATATCATACGTACAGACATATATGATACGGACATATTATATGATGTGAATCCTCAATCAAAGAATCAATGTATTTCCTTGATTGAGAAGAAATTCCTACAGTTTTCCTTGCAGAGCAAAGAAGCCAGATCGGTTGAACATTATAAAAAGAAAGATTGAAGCCCGAAGACAATCACACAACTTCACAAGAAACTCTTAGTGTGTCTCAGTCTTTAGTCTTCATAAAGCTTTGTAACTTTTAATTTACACTAGTTACCGAAAGAGAAAGATAAAGTCAACTAGTTATACCAGTTGAGGTTGTGTCATAAGATATGAATAACAAAATAAGATTCAAAAATTGTACAATCCATCTGTAATCCAATTCTCTCTTTGAAAACTTTAAAGGAAGCCCTTGTAACCCAAGGAGATTGGAGTAGGCACCACACCGGTAATTCAAACTAGGATGAATCTTTGTGTCTTTTACTTATTTGTTTACTTACGGTTTCAATCCTATTATGTTATATTTAGTAAACTAACCTGTAGGTGAGTTTACCGTCGAGGCTGATCAATCGCCAATTTTTTTTTCAATTCAGCCTCTCTTGAATTTCAATTGGTATCAAATCAGGTCGAACTAAAGTATTTCTTAACCGTACGTGAGTAAATATCTAATGACAAACTATCAGATTCCAGGAGCACTCCTTTAAGACAAACACTATAAGACCCCACACCTTCGAGCTAGAATTTAAAACATCTTTCCTATGCATATAGACCTGAACCAAATTATTCCTAGTAATATATGTGTGGTGATCAATTCTATAGTGTGAGAATACCTTTGAATATTAATTGAGGTCACAAAAATCCCCTAACTCAAAAACTAGTTGAAAACTTTTCTATTGATTAAGTTTTAGTGGATGTTTCAACTTGGGTCAATTTATATCTACTATTACTCCTAGAATATGAAGATTTAGAGGGCCTACTATATATCAAATAATAAATCTTCGAGTCTTCTTTTCAATGCCTCCGATCGTTCATTAATCTGAGTCTAGAGTCAAATATTACGAGTGTTTGAATGAGACACTGTCCAGGCTTGGCAATGTCTTAGATGATGCAAACTTTAATGTTTTCCATAGGTTGTGCGACTCAAACCTTAAGGTTTGCTATGGGGTTTATGCCGGAAACCCTATGTTCTGCGGTGTATGAACTCCATTTTGAGTTATTTCAAGGGCAACCAAGTCTTTTTATGTTCCAAATCGTCCCTAAACATCCATAGACAAACTTAAGGTCATTATTAACATTTTAACTCTCTTAAATCCCTAGTTCATCTTTCTAAAACCCAAGAGGAGAAAAAAAACTAGGGTATGCACATTCAAGATTAAAGGTTTAATCTTTTCGTGAATTCTTCATTAATTAAGGTACGTGGGGTTCGCCTAAACTACATGGGCATGGTGAAATTGTTTTATTAAGTTTTTAAGGTTTAGAAATCATATATTCATGAATTATTTTGAGAACAATTTAGAGAATATGCATTATAAATCCTTTTCAATGATATAATATTTTGGTCTTGAAGCCTTCCCTTGAGTCTTGATTTTTTCTCGTGTATATGTGTATATGTGTCTTTCAGTTTTAAAATATGAATTGAGAGCATGAATAATGAATTTTTCCTCTCTCATTGTGTTACCTCTTGATTTACAAGTTATGGGTTACTAAATTGTATGTCTTAAAGAATGAGTCTAGAGCTTTACTACCTTTTATGAAATTTATGTTGGTTGAGGATTGAAGAGAGGGATAATTTCTTATTTTTAAATGCTAAATGAGATAATCAAAGGAATTGCATGATTGTTTTGAGAAATTAACCACCATTTGTTGAAATGTTGAAAAGAAAGGATCTTTGCATGGTTTGACATATATTTTGAAATATGAATCCTCTTGTACTGTTTGACTGTTTTGATGGTCTGAACATTATTTTGAATAAAAGAGTTGTACATGATATTTTATGGCTTAGAAGATATGACTTGCAAGTCTTAGTATGACGATACCAAAACAGATAATGCCATAACAGATTTAGAACAAAATAGAAGTCAGATTTCAACTAGATTTTCAAAATTTGAGTTTTGAAAGAAGCATGTTAAAAAAAGGTTAAAAATGGACTTAAGAGATGTTAGGTGTTTACCCAAAGAAGGCAAGAGTTTAGAAAACTCATTTTCCCAAATTTGTGTTTCGTCGATATGGGTTATTATGTCCCTATGAGAGATTATATGCTGGCCCAGTGCTTTGTGGCTATCAGAATTAGAAACTCCAACCCTTGCGGCAAACTTGGGTTGGGGGCTTGGTTGCCGAGTCAAGGGAAAATTCTATAAAGCCCATGGAATATCAAACTTGTAGGGTGTACCACCTAACTTAGAAGTAAGACAAAGACTGAGTCATGGTTTCAAAGAAATATTTCAAAGTCTTTTAAGTATGCCCATGTGTTTTCACATATCATATGTAAAAATGTTTTATAAATTTCTCTCACTTATGTTGTATAAAAGTTCATTATTTTGGATTACTCTGCGTACTAGTATATTTGTATTAACCCACTATATTTCAGGATCTGAGGCACAGTCCCAGGGTCCCACTAAGCCATAGATTAATATGTCAGAAGTTTGTAGTTGGTGAGCCTCCCTTATTTCAGAATGCCGTGTTTATGGAAAAATGTTATTTGATTTCAGTTTATGGTTTGACTGGGGCCTTGTCCAAGTTTTTAGACAAATGTTGATTCTCAATTAGTAGAGATTTCACAGACAGGTGTCATGTGTTTTCGAAGGTTTAGGAATTAAATTTTGTATTGTTCTGTTGAAGTAAAAAAATACCATGTTTCTATTTTATTATGTTTTCCGCATTTCTTTATAGTATATGAACGGTGTGCATGATTTCTAGATAGAAAAGAGTGCTCTGACCTTCACTGTTTGGGATGCCCATCATGGCCAGGGCTTGGTTCGGATCGTGACAAACTTGGTATTAGAGCACGGTTCATGGTCCCAGGGTGTCTGCGAAATCATTTTTTGTAGAGTCTTGCTTATGGGTGTGTTGTGCGCCACATTTATAATTAAGAGGCTACCGGGCATTTAGGAGATGTTTCTTATTCTTTCATACTCTAGTTCTTACTATAGCATCGTCCATAAGAAAGTTATCTAAATTCCTTCCTTGTTCTAATTTCATGGTCTATGCCTCATTGTCGAGGTGATACAAGTCTAAGAGTCTAGCTCTCCCAACAATGTGGTTCTCTTTGATTGAGTTATCCATTAAGTTATGAGATAGCACAAGGACTTGAGAGGATTCCATTAGTGCTTCCAGGTATAATGATTCGAGTGTATACCTTTATCCTGATGAAATCATGCTTTTCAGCCTAAGGTACAAAGTGTATTCAGTCCCCCTTTCGAAATTCTATTACAGATGTCATGCATAAGGGTAATGATGTGTAACAGAATATTGGAACTATATTTTCATCTGAGTAGTAGTATATGTTAAGGTGTCATGACCTATTGGTAGTGATATGGTCCATAAGTTGGTGACATAAAGTCACAAGGTTAGCAGTCAGAGTGAGGGTGACTTTTGCGTAAATAATAGTTTTAGTTGTATAACCCTTTGATTAAGGGGCGGTTTTTCCCTTTTTTAGTGGTTGATTAATGTTGTAGAAATATTTATAGATTGTATGGTAGTCTGTGAAGGAACTGTTTGGTTATGATTATTATTTATTCAAATTAGAAAAGGAGCCTAGAGTGGATAGTTATGGTGGTTATAGAAATCAGTTATAGGTAGTGAATAAAAAGGGATAGATTAGTGAATATGTTATGGTTAGAGACTCATTGGTGTATATAGAATTTGAAGGTAGTAAGGATGTATGTATGGGTAAGTAAATATGACATGGGGAAGTGGAATATGTTGATAAGATCGTAATGGGTTATGTTTTACGATTAAGATCGACAATCCCTATTATGACTTTACTCCGTTCTTTGATTGTCTTTACTCTAGGAGTTGTAAAATAGTACTATATGTGAGAAGGTATGTAGTAGATTTTGAGATCTGTAGTAATGTCGTGGAGAAGATGAACTTATGGGTCATAGTTAAGTGAAGTAAGAGACCTAGGTTGATAATTTCATTTGATGGACTAGTATAATATGTGACATGCTTCATCAGTGTTACATGATTGGGGTTAAATAATAGGCTTGAACTTTATATATGGATTGTGGTGTTAAAAAGGATAGTAGATTAAGATTAATGATGCATGTTTTATGGGAGTAAGTAGTAGACTTGATTTGATGCGTGCCATGGCCTAGATAGGCAACTTGTGGAATAATGAGTGGACAATTGTGATGTATATCCATACATAAGGACAAGAGTAAAAGGATGAATTATGGTTGAATCATTAAGTGGATAAGAGTGTGAGTATATAAGAATAAGTTAAACACCCAGGTAGCATGTTGTTAGATAAGGGTTATATATGTACACGTGTCATGTGTACCTAGTTCACATTCTTGAATTTTGTAGTATGGAGAAGTCTGGGGAGTTGTTGTATAGCGTTATGTAGAGTTGAATTGAGGAAATGTAGGTAGGCAATATGCTCCTTTGGTATAGTTTTAAAGGTTTTATTATGTTGTAAGTTATGTGATTAGCGGTCTAATGTTAGAATGTTAAGTAGTGCAGAGTGAATTTTTATGTGATAAGGAGTGAGGATGTGTATGCTCATGAGACAGTGAGTTGTAGGTTGGTGGCTATAGATGATAGAGAAAAAATAAGAGTAGCATTCTTTGAAAGCAATGCCTTTAGAGTATAGTTAAAAAGGGAAAGTTTAGCATTTATGTGTACGGTGATACCCCATTGTGTTGAGTGTTGTGCTTGTAGATTTAATGAGAAGATATGTCCTTAAGTTTAGGATTGTGACTTTGATCTAAGGGGGAGATGATGAATTAAGGTAGTTCCCAAATTTTCTTGTGGTGTCAAGTTTCAAGTAAGAATCATGATAAATCAATTCCTATTCAAGCAAGCTCCTCCTACTTCGATTTGAATGGACATTTACCTGTAACTCCCCAAATCTAATATCCAAAATGCTACACGGTGCTCACAACCCTGAAGGACCACAACCTAACCCATGACTGATATTTGCACCTGAACACTACATAATATACTGTATAAATGCGTTAATAAAGACTGTAAGGCCATAAGGTTCAAAATTGATAAAATAATCTCAGAATGATATGATATCACAATACCAAAAAAAACCTGAAATAAACTGTCTGGACATACTGTAGTCTGAAAAGCCTCTAACTGACTGAACTGTCTGAATAAGGAGTTGATGGGATATGTCCCCAACTAACTCCAACTAATAAATTAATTAATGAGATAATAAAGTAATGGTCATTTCCTCGAAGAATGAGGACTCACTACTAAATCTGGCTGCGGAGACAGGAATGCTACTGATGCTTTGGAGCTCGTGCTTCTGAACCTATGGTATAAAACACCATAGCACAAATGCGTCAGTATGTTGAAATGTACTGGTATGCATGTGAGGTAGGCTGAATGCAAAGGGTTCATATGCATGAACTATACTAACTGACTGATAACATGAGCGTGAGAAAATATGCATGAATACATAATAACTGTAACTGAGTTCGTGATAACATAGTTATTGAGTCTGAGTAATGATAACATAAGATACTGATAATTGTATAACTGAAATAATTGATACTGAGCGACTGTATCTGATAGTCTAGGTTATGATGGAACTAGCTGAGTTACGTACTATTCTGAGTTGACTGTATTTGATAGTCCTGAATACTGTAGAACTATTTGAGTTTTATTATTGAGACTGAATGACTGTATCTGACAGTCCTGATTCTGTACTGAAACTATGGGAAGTAGTCATCTAACCGATATGCCCCTAATATGCTATTATGGTTGAGTTGGGGTCCAATCTGTAACCCCAATTAGAGGGGTGTCAATACTGCACCACTGGTAAGGAAAATCTATGAGTAACCCTTATATAACAGGTAACTTTAGTGAGAACGGTGGGAACCCTAATATAACAGGTTAAGCCACCTCATCTACCCTCATATAACAGGCTATGATGTCTCAACCTACATTGGCTACATAGTTCTGGAATGCAAGGATTGCTTCTAAGAATCACACCCTCATATAACAGGTGGGTTTCCATCCTTGGGTTCGCTCGGTGCTAATTTCTACTCCTATCTGGATAGACACTGAACATGATTAACTGAACTGACTGGAATGAGTTAACTGAGTTCCGACGACTGAGGTGAGATCACTGAGTTTACTGAGTTTTCCTGAGTTACATAACTAACTGAATTTCTATGAACATAGCTCGACTGAAAGTATCTTGAAAACATGACACTGGCTCTAGTCACACAGCTAATTGTCGGGTACAAGTACCCCCAGGACTCGATAACATGAAACTGACAAAGCATGACTTTCTTTAATACATGACCAACATCGATAATCCATAATATAATAAGTTGGAGATTTCATGAAGTAGAAGTTCTAAAGAACCACAATAGCTACACATATAGCCATAATTCACTGACTAAGACATTTCAGCAAACACTTAACATGCATGAACTTGTACATGAATGGGGATTTCATAGTATCATACTATAATGACCCTTTTCCTTCACATAGGCATTTAATCAAACACATGAGAAGCATGCTTTGGTTATACAATCATCAACACATCTAAAAATCTTGGATACATCCATCAACGTGTAAATTTAAGGGTTTATCATGATTATTATGAAATTCATCACATCCTAGGGTCAATAATTGCAATATGTAATTTCAAACATGAATCAAAACCCCACAACATCATGAACATGAATTTCAATTCAATTTAAATCGTGAACATTCATACATACATAAATCTTGGATTTTGAAAAGAGATTCTTGAGCTTCATGGGTAAAAGGGACCCATAAATCAACACATGACATACTTGGGTGGATGATTTCCTGAAGATAGATGGGGAAAAACTTGAATTCTTGACTTGAAATTAAACACCTAGGATTTTTTTGTTCTTGGAGATTGATCTTTGAGAGAAACTCTAATTTTATGTTATAGATGAATGATAAACTTATGAGCCTTGTTCTAATATAATTAGGGGTAAAAATAGATGTAAAAGATATCTAATTACCCTTTAAAAATGACTTAAAATTTGCTGAACGGGACCTGCGATGGTCCGTCGCTGGCTCGATGGTCCTTCATTTCGATCGTCATATGTGGACCAAAAAAAAGACTCACTGCCTTATAGCGATGGCTTGGGCAATGGTCTGTTGCAAGTTCGATAGTCCATCATCCAATCCATCACACCTTATCCAGAAGGTTGACTCACTGCCTTAGCTACTACGGTCTAGCCGATGATCCGTCGCTAGATCGACGGTCCTTCAACCTGACTGTCGCACCTGGCCGATTCTGACAGCTAGTAAAACGTCCATAACTTTTTACTCCGATACTGAATTTGAATGATATTGGTATCATTGGAAAGATAATTCAATTCACATGATAAAATGTGAAATCTTAAAAATTATACGTGTACAAATATGGATTCATATTTCAAAGTAAGTTTCTAACATTCTTGGGACGATTTCAAGCTAGGTAGAAGTATGGGGTATTACACTACCAATGTCTTATGTATCAAGTTTTGACTATGTCTAAGGTTTGAGATCTCTATATAAATCTTGTCATTTTCCAACCTCCAAACTAGGGGCAATAATATCCCTTAGTGATCCAATATTTCAAGTATTCAAGCTCTATGTTATGATGTTCATGATCCATAAATCCGTGTTCCAAATAATGCTTGGTTCTAAGAAACTATATTTTCTATACGTTACCAATTCATTTTATGCTGGGAGTATCCCAAGTGATAAAGTTTGTGATAACTCATGAAAAATTTTAGTTCTTTAAATGAGGATCAATCTCTTCTAGTGGAAATCCTTATCTTAGTTATTAGCTACATAAATTTTGGCTTCATGGTATATAGCTCATGATATGGGCACCCATGTTTCTCACTATAGTCTGTACAAAGGAAACATATTGTATTGTGTTTAGGACGAATGACTCTTTACTTATAATACAGACACTAGATATATGAAACACTTCGTGTCTATTCTATCATATCTTCATTTTATGTTCCTCATTGAGTAGTGCAATAAGTATAAGTTATGGTCTAATAGTGTTACTTCCATTCATGATGTTTATGCTCAGGTCCCTCAATGACCCTCCATATGTTAGTATGATGGGTTTTAACACCCCAAAATTTCATTCCGAGATGCCACAAGGTGCTTACGGCTGCACATAGCCCCAAGCTAACCCTCGGAGCCAGAAACTACCTCAAGGAATTCGATTCAACAATAGTCATGCACAACAAAGAGATATACCATATTGGGTTTAAGAGAAATACTGGAGAATACTAGACTGTACAAACAAAATATAGTGAATGTCTATACATACAAACCCTCTAGTCTGACAAAGCCTATATACATCAAAATCAAGGAGCCATTGGGAAAACTGAAAGCTATAACAACAGAACGATATCACCAAAAATATAGATACGGTCCTCGAACCATGAGGACTCACCACTGAGGGAACGTAGTTGAGGCACTCGAATATTGCTAATGCGGCTGCGGCTGAGTACCTGAACCTACAATACGAGAAAATGTAGCCCATAGGAAAATATTTGTGTCAGCACTTTAGAATGTACTGAGTATGTAGGGGTGCATGCAACAATACAAATATCATCATAACTTTCATAAAAATATGCATATGTACAATGATGGCTTACTTGGCTTGAGTTAGATTGAAAGATACTTTTCATGATCTTATAGTAAATAAATCATATGATAAAAACCTCATAAATCATCATAAATAACTCAACTCTTCAACTCAGGACTCGAAGTGACTCAGTAATTCAAGAAGCTCAACTCTTATGGACATGGGAGATTCTTATAACCAACATAAATCATGTGAGCTACATGGAGTCCAACGTTTTGCCCTCCTAATGAGAGAACCCCACATTGGCAGGAACGTTGTACTCTTGCAGGGGAGTACAACATAAATTTAGTGATCACAATCTCATACTCGGCCTCTGGACCACAATTATCAATATCAATCTTACGGTGGCACGTAGTTTCGGAAAAATACTATATTTCCTACTCGGTGCTAAATATTACTCCCAGACACAAGCTCAGAACGCGTTAGGAAATCCACAACAAATATTACAAGGGTCTATCATGAAGACCAAATCAAATATCTTTCTCATTTATCAAATCATAATCAATTTGTGGATTCCTAACTCGACTCAAATCAAATTAATCTTTCTCAATATCAAAATGTATCAATTTATTAAATCATGACAACATCAATAACTTTGAAGAAATATCAAAACTCATTTTAACAACTCAATCTCATGATCAATATACTCAATAATCAAGTTTTTCATAAGGAAGCTTAAAGCTTGACACATATCTTGAAAGCACTTGAAATATCAACTCGTGGTAGAAATATGAAATTCACATTATTAAATATCAAGTCATAACTTGGGAATAGCAAAATAATCATGTATAACAAAGCTTGAACAATTCATATTCTCATAATCTCATGATGAAGTAATTTGGTTATAAACCTACTTGCAAAATCATATAAATCCATGATAGAAATCAAAGCTTTGGGCACAAGAACGAAAGAATTGCTCTTGTTCAAAATCCCGCATACCTTAATCTTTGAAATTGAATGAATTCTAGTGCTTGAAACTCTATCTGCACTTGTAATAAATGATTCTCAAAGCCCACACTATGAGGAACTTGATTCTTGAAGATTTATGGATGATTTTTGGAAGAGTAATGTCCTTAAATAAAAACCCTAGGTATATTTCTTAAGAGAATTGGAAGAGAGAATGAAGAAATTAGGGTTTAGATGGAAATTCTCACATATATAGTGGCCTCCAAAAGATGATAAAAGACCAAAATACCCTTGCAAAAATGTCCTTTAATTGCTGAAAAAAATAGTTGACAACATTCGTGACAAGTCGTCACGAAATGTAGTCACAAAAGGGTGGATTTTATGATTTTCTGCTTAAGGTTGACGACATTGGTGATAAGTCATCACACTTGTGACAACTAATCACAAAATATTGTCACTGGAGGTGGAAATCTGCCTAAGGCTAACGACATTGGTGATAAGTCATCACACTTGTGACAGCTTATCACAAAATGTCATCACTCAGTTTTCCAGGTTGTAAAATAGGCATAACACTTGGCTCTGAGACCAGATTTGGGTAAAATTGGTATCGTTGGAAAGATAATTCAATTATATATCTTTTTGTAGGTCATGATCTCAATAATTCATAGTATAACGAGAGATAAGCTCATTTGAAGTTGAATATGGCAATATCCTTCCCAAGAATTCAATCGGTAAGGAATATTTTGATTCACCTAATCGCGAGGACATCTTTGAGGCCTTAATACACATCACCCTTGATCAGAAAACAACCAAAGAACTATAATTTACTTCTCATGATATTGAGTCATGGTTGCACCATTGGTTAGAGTCTCGTGGTATTATAATATCTCCCCTTTGCAACATTCATCCTCGAATGTTACCATATAGGCCAAGAATAAGAGAAAATGAGGACGTATAGCTGGAAAGAATGGTACCTTCTGCTCGCTCTGAACTCACAAAAAAGAGGTAAGGGTACTTGGCTTGCATATCAGCTTCGGCTTCCAAAGTAGCACTCTCAACAGATTGATTTTGCGAAAGCACTTTAACCAAAGGAGCTTCTTTGTTCCTTAGCCTATGGATTTGAAAATCCAAAATCTCAACCAGAATCTCCTCAAATGAAAGGCTATCCTGAATATCTAAGCTTTCGGAAGAGTCAACCATGACAGAATCACCAATACAATTCTTAAGAATGGAAACATGAAATATTGGATGAATGCTAGAGAACTTTGCGGGTAACTCCACCTCATATGCTACTTTCCCTACACAGCTCAAAATCCTGTATGGACCAACATAACGGGGAATAAGCTTTCCCTTCTTCCCAAATATCTTCATCCCTTTCAAGGGTGAAACCTTTAAGTACAACAAATCATCAATATTAAACTCAAGATCTTTTCTTCTCACATCTGCATACGACTTTTGACGACTTTGAGCGGTCTTCAATCTTTCTCGGATCAACTTAACTTTTTCCATAGCCTCAAATACAGCATCATGCCCAATCATAGCTGCTTCTCCTACTTCAAAACAACCTATAGGTAATCTACATATTCTCCCATACAAAGCTTTGAATGGGGCCATCTGAATACTACTATGGAAACTATTGTTATATGCAAATTCGATCAATGACAAATGCTCATCCTAACTACCTTTAAAATCAAGCGCACATGCCCTCAACATATCTTCTTAAGTCTTAATGGTCCACTCAGCCTGACCATCTGTTTGTGGATGAAAAGCAAAACTTAGATGAACTTGGGTACCGAGACTCTTCTGAAAAGCTCTCCAAAACTTGGAAGTAAACTGAGTACCCCTATCAGAGATAATAGCCAAAGGAACTCCATAAAGTCTAACAAATTCTTGAATATACAATCTGGCATAATTCTCAGCTGTATAAGACAAATACAGTGGCAAGAAATGAGCTGATTTAGTTAACTGGTCTACAACAACCCAAATCGAATCATGATAACGACGAGAAGGAGGCAAACCAATTACGAAATCCATATTCACTTCTTCCCACTTCCAAGTAGGAATGCTAAACTCTTGCATTATACCACCGGGCCTTTGGTAATCAATGCACATACGCAATGTACCATTTTTCTTACGCACAAATAAAATAGATGCACCCCACAGGGAAACAGTGGGTCTGATAAAGCCTTTGTCTAAGAGATCTTTAAGTTGCTCCTTTGACTCTTTAAGTTCTGTGGGAGCCATACAGTATGAATGAATGGAAATAGGCTGAGTGCTAAGAAGTAGATCAATCTCGAATTCTATTTCTCTATAAGGTGGGATCACTGGGAGATCTTCTAGGAAAATATCAAAAAACTCATTAACAATGGTAACTGACTGAATAGTCGAAGTCTCATACTTGAGGTCTTTAACTTGAACTAGGTGATAGATGCAACCCTTGGAAATTAACTTTCTAGCTTTGAGGTAGGCTATGAAATTGCTCTTCGGAGTTATAGAACTCCCGGACCACTCAAAAATAAGCTCGTCAGGAAACAGAAACTTGACCTCTTAGGTACAAAAATCTATAGATGGATAGCATGAGTGAAGCCTATCCAAACCCAGAATGACGTCAAAATCAACCATATCTAGCTCAATAAAATCAACACATATGACCCGATGAAGGACAATGACAGGATACTTTTTATACACTCGCTTAGCAATAACAGATTTTTCTATCGAGGTAGAAACCAAAATAGGCTCAAGAATTCGTTCAAGGTCCATCTAAAAATTTACAACAACCAGAGGTTTCACATAAGAGAAACTCAAATCGGGGTACATCAATACATACGCATCGAAATAAAAAACATAGAGCATACCAGTGATAACATATGGAGAGTCCTCTTTCTCCTGGAGAGGTGGTATAACATAGATGGGTGTGGAATAGAAAACTCTGGCATACTAGAATGCGTTTCATCAAGAATGCGTTTCATCAAAAACTTCTTAGACTCGAATTGGTGAAAGGTCTGCTAAATCTAAAGTTTGAAAAGGATCACATTTGTGATACTTTTCAACTTGGTAAATAGACTCAGATATTGTTTAAAGTCAAAGATATTGTCAGTACCACCAAGCCCCTTTAAACAATCCATATAGATTTGTTTGGCCTCACCAAGACCAAAGGTATTTGTGGGAAAAGATATGTATTTGTCATTGTTGATGATTATTCATGCTTTACTTGGGTGATGTTTCTTACTCATAAGCATGAAACATTCACTAATTTTAAGATCTTTTGTAGAAAAGTACAAATAGAAGTAGGATATTTTATCACCTATGTTCATAGCGATTATGATGGAGAATTCAAAAATAAAGCATTTGAGCAATACTGTGCTCAAAATGGATATTCTTAGAACTTCTCATCTCCTCAATCTTCTCGACAAAATGGTTTGGTGGAATGAAAGAAAATATCTATCCAAAAGACAACAATAACCAGGATTCTAGATCACAATGTACCAGATCATTTCTGGGCAGAGGCAATAAGCATAATATGTCACATTCTCAATAAGTGTCTCATTAAACCGATCCTAAAAAAGACACATTATGAGTTGTGGAGATGAAAGAAGCCTAATATTAGCTATTTCCATCCTTTTGGATGTAAATACTTCATCCACAACAATGATAAGAATAACTTAGGGAAATTTGACCTATGAAGCGATGAAGGTACTTTTCTTGGGTACTCCTCCACTAGTTGTGTGACTATAGAGCTTATAATAAATGGACTCTTTGTGTTAAAGAATCTATGCATATTGTATTTGATGAATCTAACCCCGCTTTTGTGCACTTGAGTTTTGATGAAGAACATGTAGATGATTTATATTCAGGAGCCAGACCAGATATAACACCCGAGTAACAACCTCCGAGTTGACTATACCTCAACCAGAGTCAGTTCCTATTATTAAAGTATCCAAAACTAATGTTCCAAGGGAATGTCAACACAGTGCAAGTTTTCTAAATGACTTTATCATTAGAAATCTAAATGATTAGATGCAGACAAAAATATCACTGTGAAAACAAGCATCAGTAGCTCTTGTATCTCAAATTAAACCCAAAACGTTGATGAGGAAATCCAAGATAATTCTTGGATTGAGGCCATGAAGGAAGAACTAGATAAATTTAAATGCATTCAAGTCTGGAATCTAGTTGAGAGACCTAAGAATTGATCAGTTGTTGGATCCAGATGGGTCTACAGAAACAAATTAAATGAAGAAGGTAAGGTTATCCAAAGTAAGGCCAAGTTTGTAGATCAAGCCTACTACTAAAAGGAAGGTATTTATAATAATGAAAACTTTGATCCTGTAGCAAGGTTATAATCGATTTGAATTTTGTTGGGATTTGCTGCTTTTAAGCCTTTTAAGTTTTATCAAATGAATGTGAAGAGTGCATTTTTAAATAGGTTCATTTGTGAAGAAGTTTAAGGTAAAAAAACTCCTAGTTTTGAAAATCCATCTTATCAAACTATGTTTTCAAATTCTGAAAATCACTATATGGTCTCAGACAGGCCCCAAACGCTTGGTATGAGAGATTGAATACTTTTCTATTAAATAATAATTTTCAAAAAGGTAAAATCGATACTACTCTTTATACTTAATAGTTGGACTTTAGTTTACTTAGTGTACAAATTTATATTGATGACATTATTTTTTGGTAGTCCTAACACTTCTTTGTGCGAGAATTTTGCAAATCTTATAAAGAAAAAATTTGAAATGAGTCTCATAAAAGGAGAACTGGCATTCCTTTTGGGATTATAAATCAATGAAACTTCCAAAATTACCTTTATCAATAAAGCTAAATACATAAAAGAGCTTATCAAAAAATTTGGAATGGAGAAAGGGAAGGCATTCGAAACTCCAATGAGTCCCTCAACAAATCTTGATTTAGACACATCTTGAAAATACATCAATTGAAAAGACATACAAAAAGATGATTGGATCACTATTATGTTTGACTGTAAGATGACCAAAAATTATGTTCAATATTTGTAAATGTGCAAGGTTTCAATCAGTTCCCAAGGAGTCCTATCTGACTTCCATCGAAAAAATCATTTGCTATCTCATAGGGATTTAAGTATTTGGTTATGGTACCCTCGCTCTTTTAATTTTGACTTAATTGGCTATTCAGATGCTGATTTTGCAAATGAACAAAATGCTATAAAGAGTACTAGTGGAACATGCTAGATTTTTGGTGATGCCCTAATCTCATGGCATAGCAAAAAATAAACTTCGGTCACTCTATCAACTACCGAGGCTGAATGCATAGCCATTGGAAATTATGGTACTCAAATTCTATGGATTATGCATCAATTACTTGATTTTGATTTATCTTTTGAATCTATGCCTATCATGTGACAATTTTAGTGCAATTAGTATTTCAAAATATATTGTGCATCATTTTAGAGCTAAGCATATAAACATCAAGCATCATTTTATTTGAAATCATGTAGAAAATAAAGATTTTTCCTTAAAATTTATTAATTCTGAAAATCAGCTTGCTGATATTTTTATTAAACCCTTGTTAGAAGAAAGATTATATTTTTTAAAGAAAAAATCTTGGTATTACATGTATTAATGACATTTGATTATATTGTCCTTTATTTTGCAAAAAATCTCTTAAAAAAAATTTTGTCCATATTTTTACACCTCTGACTCAACATCATTACCTTTTCTCTCCCCTCTTAATTATTTTTACTTTACCCTTTCACTTCCCCAGACGACTGTTACCCTTTAACTTCATAAGTCACCTCTATTCACTTCACCTCTTATCTTTTTTTCACGGCTTCACCTTATTTCTTCTCTTTCTTATAAAATCTTCAAACTAATTATTTCTCATTCCTCTATGACCCAAACAAAATCCATATCCAATCTTACAAAAAATCCTTCGGATTGTCATTCCAATAATCATGACCCAGTTCTCATCTTCGGGTCCTCTGAGGAAGCCTTCTTTCACTCCTTGTAATCAAATGTAAATAAAATATACTCATCCTTTATCCCAATTTGTATTTCAATAAAACTCATCCCTCACCTTTAGACTCTCTTCCATTGGAGGGCATGCTTAAATTTTGGACTAGTTGGCAACAGGAAAAGTTTGCGACCTTTAAAACCCACTCAATTATGCCTGACAGAATTGTGAATTTCTCTCAGTTAAAGGAATCTCACTACAATGTAAATTCATTTTTCAAAGCCTATGAATTATCTCTGGTATTCTGTCTTTGTGTTATGGAAGTTTATGAAGACCCTATGCGCATGTTTTGTACAAATCTTTTCCTTTCCTTAGATAGCGGCGAATTGGAATCTCTTGTGCTTGGAATAGGAATAATTCTTAATTATTTCTTATTTGAAAAAGGTTTTGATATTATGTTCTTTGGGGTTATTCCCTTTATGAATGGTACTTGGCCTGATAACTTCAAGTTTAGCTTTGATGAAGCTAAAAAGGTTATTTCTGATCCAGAAGTTAGTTTAACTAATTTTGGTACTCTATTACTTGGCTTTAAGTACGAAATTTTGGCTCACATTATATCTGCCACTACTATCCCTCGAAAAGGTTCTCTCAGCAATGTGACTTATCGAGATATGTTTGTGTTTTATTGCTTGGTCAAAATTACAATATCAATTGGGTTGCATGGTTCTATGAGTATATATTGGAAAGTTCTGCAAATTCCCCATACCTCTGCTATCTTACCCTATGGACTATTAATTATTAGAATCCTTCTCTATCATTGCATTGATCTCTTTGAGTATCCTGCAGTCGAAGTCTTAGCCACATATAGTTCTAAAACATTTTCCAACATAGGATATGTCCTGCTTGACACTGAATGGTGCAAGAAGGACTCTACCAAAGCAAGAACTGATCTCCTAAAGGTAAATAAAAATATGTCTAATCTTGTGCTCTCTGTGATGAAAGAAATAGAGTAACTCAAGGATTGACTCAAGTCGATTGAGAAAGAATTGCTGCTTCTCCAGGAGTCAACTACAAGACTACTGTAATTAAGTAAGGAAACCATTTCTGATATGGGCAAAGTGTGCTTAACAATTGATGGATTAAAGAAGAAGGGTGTCAAGCTCTTTAACATACAATTTTCTAGAATAAACTCTATCAAATTAGAGACCAACTCCTCTAACAACGAGCTTGCCATATCAATCCAGAATTCCTACTATAATTTCTTTAAAAATATTGAAAATCTTATGAGTATTTCTATCAGAATATGCACAATACCCTTACCTACTTATTAGTTAAATGTTGATCTTATGACTACCTATTCATAAGGGTTTTTTTTATCCTTTTTCTACTTTTGGTCTGTACTTGATACTTCTTAACTTGTACTAATATACACTCTACGAACCTCCCTGTTTCCCATCTTTTTTTCATAAAAACATTGCCTGTTTATCTGGTATATATGGTTTGTTTGCTTGTTATATTTGTCTATTCTTGCATGATCTGTTCTTTTTGATTATGTTAAAAGTGGGAGAAGCCAAACATAAGATAGGTCTCCAAGTAAGGAGGATCTAGCCGACTACAAGTGCAGGGAAGTGAATTGATGATACCGCCAAAAAGTCATCAAAAGGGAGAGTTAACCGACTATAAGTATAGGGAAGGTAACTAATTTTTATTATTTGTCAGTATTAAAAAGGGTGAGATTATTAACCTCCCATATTGTAAGACCGTGCAATATCTTAACCCAATTCAACTCATTATTGTATGCTAGAGGGGTCCAAGACTTAGAATATTTCACTAAGTGTTGGGACTTAGTCATTGCTAAAGCTCCTAAACTTTGATGATTTTATTCTCGACCTTCCCGGCCTTAAAATGTCAATTTTAAAGCTAATTCATGATGAGAAGTGTCAAAGGTACATCTCGGGTAAGTTTTGGAATTTTTGGATGAGCGTAAGGGCATCTTTGAAAGTTCAAAATAGTAGTAGCACGTAATGAGCCCACGACACACACTCTATTTTGGTGCTCAGAGCCTACGACACATGCTCCATTTTGGTGCTCCAGAGCCCATAAAACACGCTATTTTTCTAGCTTTTGTTTCTATATATTTAAGGGCAATTGGGTTATTTTCCTCACCCAAAACCATCCAAAATACAAAATTAAAGTCCCCAAGGAGCATTAGTTTCCCCATTATTCATTTTCTCTCTCTAAGAAAACCCTAACCTTCTCTCAAGAACACCAAGAAATCCATTACTCCTTCTTCAAGATAAGCAAGAATCTAAGTTCTCTAACCCAAGAAGTTTAAGGAAAGCATTCAAAAACATTCCCAAGGCCTCCAAATGTAGCTTTCAATTTCAAATCAAACCAATTAAGGTATGCAGGTTTATGAACAAGGGTATCCTTTCACCCTTGTGGCCACATTGCATGATTTTAAGATTCTATTTACTTGTTTTGAATTAGGGTTCATACCCAAGTTTCTATATTCTTGAAGTATGTGATTATCATGAGATTTAAAGATGTAAGTATATCAAGAAGTATTTATGTTTTAACTTATGAGATTTATATTATGAATGAGATTGCACTATCTTGACTTGAGATTGTTGAAGTATTTCAAGTTTTATATTGAGCATGAAGTTTTGTTGTGAATTGTCATGAGTTTAAAGCATGGGTTTTAAGCCCTAAGTTTTAAGTGTTAAGATTTCAAGAAGATCATGCTCTTAAGTTTTATTTGATAAGTTTATACCAAGAATGAGTTTGAAGTTTCAAGAAGACTATGATCTTAAGATTCTTTGATGGTTTTATACCATGATTTAAAAAAAGATTGATCTTTTGATCCTAAGCTAAGATATGGAATCCACATTTGTTATTTTGATT
Source organism: Capsicum annuum (assembly GCF_002878395.1). Taxonomy (NCBI): domain Eukaryota; kingdom Viridiplantae; phylum Streptophyta; class Magnoliopsida; order Solanales; family Solanaceae; genus Capsicum; species Capsicum annuum. Next base: position 89,136,533 of record NC_061119.1, on the reverse strand, counting down.
ACAGTTTAAAGCAAAGAGAAGCATAACTGGTTTTCATTATAAACCCTTATGTTATTTTTTGGTGGATTTCCTACAGTATGAGCACTAAGTAATAAGGAAGTAGTATTTAGGACCAAGTTGAGTATGCGTCCAAGTTCACATACCCTAGAACAATAAGACAATGTAGGTTCAGCTTATTCCCAATATGGATGAATTTACAGATAGTGATCACTTTAGATTAGGTCCTATTCCGATGGCAAGGGTAGGATAACTCTCCCTTACACGAGCTTTTCCCTATGGGGGGACAAGATGTTGGAAACCATGATAACTTATATGGTGTATGTCGGTTAGAAGAACCTCCATAAGATAGAATAAAATAAAAGCTTTTAGAACTAAGAGTTGTGGCTCAGAAAGTTTATTATTATTCTTTACTATTCATGTTGAGGATTTCACAACTCTGTTTATAAAGGCTCAAAGTGAGCCATTTACATTTAGCATACAGTATTTGAAATCTATAAGTACATTGAGTTATTGTTTTTACTTATGCATTCACCCCCACATGCTCAGATGCTCAGTACATTCCAAAAGTATGGATCCACTATATGTCTATGTTCTACATTGTCTGATAATATAGGTACCAGTAGTAGCCCACACCTCATAATCAGATAGTGTGCAGCTTTTAGTCAGCAGGCGATGAGTCCTTTTGATTCGAGGGCTTGAGTTAATCATAGTTTGAGTAGCATATTGTTTTCTTTATTCAGTCGTATTTATTCGAGATAGATGGGGGTCATATACTGACTACCTATGGTCAATATTAGTAGAGGTTTCATAGACGATCAGTAGAGTTAATGTATTTGATTTTAGTTTTATTTTGTATAACCAAAGTTGTAAGTCTTTTAATAATTTTGTTTTGAAGATGTTCAGATAAATATATTTCTTCCGCTTATTTCTTTTAGATTTATGTATTTTATTCAGTTGCTCACGAGTTATACCAGTGCAAGGGTTAGCTTGGGATCACTTGTGGTCAGAAGCATCGTGTGACGTACAAGGGGTAGTCTTGAGATTATATGCTTTAATAATGATAAACTAATAACATACACCAAATATGTAATTAGGGCAAGAAGGATCATCCACGAAGCAAAACTTGAAAAAACATATCATAAGATCCCTAACTACAATAAAGTTGGAGTTAGATTTGGAATATCATTAGGAGAAGATCTCATTAGATTCTAAATTACAAGAAAGAAAATCACACTAAAGAAAATCAATCACAGAACAAACATGGAAAACAAATTTCACAAGGAACCACAAAAGGAAGGAAGATCACACCCTCTACATGGACAACATATCTAATATGGACATGTATGGCTATGAGTCTATATGTAAGAAAGAAATTTCATATCATACGTACATACATATCTGACATGGATGTATCATATGATGTGCATCCTCAATCAAGGAATCAATTAAATCCTTGATTGAGAAGAAATTCCTTGCGTTTTCCTTATAGAGCAAAGAAGCCAGATCAACTGAAGACTTAAAAAACAAAGATTGAAGACTGAACAAAATCACACAACTTCACAAAAAACTCTAAGTGTGTCTCAATCTTTAGTCTTCATAAATCTTTGTAATTTTTAATTTACAATATTTACAATAAGAGAAAGATTGAGTCAACTTAGTTATACCAGTTGAGGCTGTGTCATAAAATCAGAATAACAAAATAAGATTCATAAATTGTACAACCCATCGACAATCCAATTTTCTCTTTGAAAGCTCTAAATAAAGCCCTTGTAACCTAAGGAGACTGGTGTAGACACCACACCGGTGATCCAAACAAGGATAAATCTTTCTGTCTTTTACTTATTTATTTACTTACACTTTCCATCCTATTCTATTTTATTTAGTATACTAACCTGTAGGTGTATTGACTGTCGAGGTTGAAAAGTTGACTCAAAAGAAGTTTTCAGTTCACCCCTCTCTTGAATTTCACTATGAATTGTAAATGAAGAATTGGTTTTTCAACATTAAGATAGAATTGGTAGCTCAACTTTTCTTAATATTATTACTTTTTCATTTTCGTGATTTTAAAGTATTTTAATGCTTGATAACTAAACGACTTTTCTCTTCTCCAAACAATGTCGAAAGAGGTATAGGTTGGGTAGTCTAGGTAATGGTAGTGGTGATATCTTCAGAAGAAGACAGTAAATTTTTCATTGTTTTTAAAGTGGTATGGGGAAATTCTTTAATTGAAATTTTACTGTGAAAAATTGGGTTATTGGAGAGAGTTTCAAATTATATGGAATTTGACAATTTGCCGTTGTTGAGTTGGATTGAGATAATTGCATGTCAACTCAAATATACAAAATTGAGATATTGAATATTTTTGTTTCATATTTTTATTTTTTCTAAATTTATTTTATTTACAAATTCGAGTCAATTTTTACTAAGCTTCTTTAGATCCAATTCAAAGAAAATTCGAGTCAATTTTTACTGAACTATTTTAGATCCAATTTCAGAGAAAGATCCTAATTTATTTACTCATTGTTTCTCACTGTCAATAAAGGAGCCTATAATTAGTTTTCTTCATTCTATGGTATAGTTTTCTATTACATTTTTTGAATTAATAATATGGTGGATAGTGTTTAATGTGTTTGTTGCTTACTTTGTGTTGCTAAAGTTCAATTTTGCTGTGATGTTGCATGTTTATTCTTATTTAGCTAATACCCAATTAAACATTTTATCTACTCACCAATTTAAAATATAATCATGTCCGATTTCCCTTGTAGTGTCTTACCTATTTCTTGGAGTTCTATGACAATTGTAGTGAGAATGTTTTCAAAACACACCAACAATTAATGATAACTTTCCCCCAGGGTTGTGAACTATAATTTTGTTACTATAGCCTGTAGGGAAAACATTTATGCCTTTGAAGAAGCTTCCCTCTAATAAAGCTTATGGAGGTGCATAATCATCTTCGTATCCTGAATGTATTAATATTTTTTTCCTTCACTCCTTTGATTTGGAGTTCTTAATCTTATTAGCTATATAAAAATCTTTTAGTTTATCCTTAATTACTTCATAAGCAGTCCTACTGCTGCATCAGATGCCAAACTTTGCAAAGTGGGTACTCTTCAACCCTACAATATCAATTTCAAGTATTAGAAAGGAAAGAGTCTACCCCTCTTCTTGCATCACTAAAGCATACAATATATGCTTAATTTTCTTGCATCGTGTTGTAACAATCTGAATTTTCAAGCTAAAATATGACCCGTTCATCGAATGTGCATAGACCCAAATCTAAATATTTCTAATTGTACATAGATGTTAATATCAATTTCTTAGTGTGGGGAGAGTATTGGATATGAATTAAGGTTACAAGTAACTTCTAGCTCATAGCCAAGTTGAAAGCTTTCTTATCAATTGAATTCTTATATAGAATCTATCTATAGTCACCTTCAAATGAGTATAAATACTAGGTTCTGAAGAGTTTTGAATCTCAAGAATCACCAAATGAAAGGTCTTTGAGTATTCTCTTCTGCACATCTAATTTTGCATTAATCTTATACCAAAGTAAAAAGTTATGACCAATTTACCAAAGAGGGTTTTTGCCACGTCGAGCAGCACAAGCTGAGGACCCCAAAATAGTAGGGGTCCACAATATCAGCATGCCATAGAGCTATTTTTGTGTGATATCAGAGTGCCATGGAGTTAAAATGGCGCATTGGCTGGCATGACATGTCAGCTGATCTCCAAACGTTAAAATCTCCTTTTGAAGTCATTTGTTAAAAGTTCCTTTTGAACTCATTTTGTTAAGGTAAATTGATAATTTAACCCCCTAAACACTCGTATAACTGATTATAATGCTATTTTCCTCAACATATTAAGATTAAACAATCGTTCTTTCTCTTTTCAACACTCAAGAATACTAAAAAAGGATTCACTCTCCAAAATTTCAACTTTGAAGGCTCTAGTTCAAGGTTCCTCCCCAAGAAATCCTCAAGTTCAGGTATGTGGGGTTTGAGAAAGGGTTTCCTTTCATCATTGTGCCCAAGAATGTTGTTTTTATAAATAATTTTATGAATTTTATGAATAAGGTTTGTACATACTTAACATAATTTAAAACGATGATGCTCCTTTATGAATTACATTGCATATCATCACAAGAATTCATGATTTATTTATGCTTTTACTTGTACGGTTGCTCTTATCAATTGAATTTTAGCACTCTTGGCATGAAATCCTATAAGTTGATAATGTATATACTTTTAGTATAATTTACTCGATTTATTAGAAATTCAGACTTCTGATCTCACATTCAATATGAAATTCACATATGTACTTGTGGATATAAAATAAAAACAGAAGCATATTTTGTTTTCACACTTATAAACTCATATTCTTATTTTATGATAAATTTCGTATATTTTATGAGTAGTAGTATAGATTTTAGATTAGTATCTAGCACTGAGGGGTGAGGGTTGCATATTCTAGTCCCAAAAACTACGTCGCCATAGGTTTTGACTTCGGGCTAAGTTTTGGATCCATAAGTTATGTTCTGTCTTATATCCTAACAAGGTATAAGATGGATCTTCTCAATGTAGGCAAGAAACTGGACTCCATGTTTGCTCTTATTATTTATGTTGGTTAATAAAATCTTCTACAGAAATTATTTTAACATGACTTATGTGCTTGACCCATAACTTTATTTAAATTGAATTATTTAATGATTTACAGTTATACCTCATGTCTATAGTTTATGATTTACTATTGGGTCATGGTACTACAGTTTTGATATTTTTTCACGACATCAGTTTTAAATTATATGAAGTACTTATGCTTTCCTCAACTTTCCAGTGTTGACTTGTTTTTAGCTCATAATTTATGTCTTACTATTTATGCAACATATTCATTAAATGTTTTCATCCTCAAATTTCAGATATATATTTTCACGACTTTACTTATTTCATTCAAACATAGCTTTAAAATATGTTTTTAAGTATTTTCATGACTTGTGCATATCTCACATACCCAGTATATTGAAAAACAGTGATCTCATACCTCTTATGCCTATATTTTTGATGTGATGTAGATTTAGATGCTTGCTATCAAAATCATCGTTAGAAAAATCACAAATTCTAGTCAGCCGGGGATAATTTCTCTTATTTTGAGGACTCAAGTCTATTTATAGTTCTAATATTTTATGTCTATCCATTTGTGTTGATTAGGGACAACTAAGGGGTCATGTCCAGGATATCTATAGTCAGTATTAGTATAGGCTTTATAGACAGTTAGTCAGAGTTATGGTATTTAGTTTTAGTTTCCTTTTCCTCCAGATTACAATTGTTTAAACTTTTTAAAGTGATGTAGTGAATTAGTTTATTTCATGATTAAGTTTTTGCTCAGTCAATTTGGCTTTTTTAATGTTTTCATTTAGTTGCTCATACAGTATGCCAGTACTAGGGGTTACCTTGGGATCACTCGTGGTTCTAAGTACTGTATTGCGAATAGGGGTATTCTCGGGTCGTTACACATGTATTCAACTTAAAAAAATTTATATTATGGCATTTGGATAGTGTTACTCCAGGCTTGAAAAAAATCCTTTTGAGAAGAGTAATATGTTATCTAAGACTAAGGTGTCATGACTCTTCTGCTTTTGGATCTTTTTTCTTGAGAACATTTTTGGTTGTTGGGTTATTTCTTGAAATATTTGCCATCCAGGTCCCTGGCTCGCTTCCCTCTTCATGACACTGTTCCATGTCAGCATCTGGGAGCTCATACACCTCGTTGATTTTCTTTGTTCCAAAATTCACTTGCTTTTCCCAGATTATCATCAATGTGTTTGTGAAAGAAAATATTCTCAGATTAGCGTAGAATTCACGTACCCAATGCTCATTAGCAATATAGGGTTCTAGGGCAAAACACCTCCACCCGGTCTGAGTGAGTCTGGCATGACAACTTGGGAATTTTGCCTATACTTTATCCAAGCTAATATACCTTTCAGGGAGTAAGTTAGTTCTTGGTAGATCAGCATAGTAGAGGTTTTAGCATTGTATGACCATGAAACTGGAGTTATCAAAATCTTCTATCTTTGAGGCTTAGAACCTGTAAACAATACAACTCAGATCAGTATTATCATACAAAAAACATGCTAGATCAAAAAGTTAAACTCATGTGGCAGTGTTATAGAAGGTGCTAAGGGAAGAAATAGACGTGTAGGAATTTAGGTTCCTACAGACACTGCCCTCAGGTAAGATAATCATGGGGTAGCAACCGTAACAGCGGTGCCGTGATCGCGATCATTAGGACTATAATTTTGGTACCTAAGACCAAATTTGACAGTGCTGCACATCTTCAAAACATAATTTTAACCCTAAAGTTTTGGTCTAATTAGGCATATTAACAACACGATCAGAGGATTTGAGCCTAGAATGTATGATTATAGCCCCAATCTCAAAGAAATTAACATTAAACTCATTGGGGCATTAAATCGAACACATGGTGTATATGTTTATCACAATTATTTAAGGCCTAAATCTGGGTACTCAAGACTTTCCCATTAGTGTGTACACTAACTACAACAGCTAACCACAAGAATAATCACAAACAAGCATGCTTTTAGCATTGAAATGGTATTTCAGGCCTTTCCCTCAACTACAAGTTCTAAACATATAATTTCATTAAGAACAAGGGAATTCAGACCACTTACCAAGTTTGATAATTCAAAGGATTGAGAATAACACTTGGATACTCTATACAATGCTATAAATTTGGAGAGAATTTGGGTGATTTTGAAAAAGTGGCATGTGGGAAAGTGGCATTCAGATGGTAACTTAAACTAATTTGATCACGATAGCGGTTCTAGTTTCGTGATTGCAGTCTCATGACCTCCACAATCATAGTGGCACAGACCATGGTCACAGTAATTGAGACCAACAATTGGGTCTTCTGCCCTCCTCTGCTCAGTTCCAACATGCCAATTTCAGAACTCCCTTTTTCAATTTCAATTAGCATTCCTTCTAATGTTATTCTTACATAGATTATGCATGAATAAATAAAAAAATATAATCTACTCTATCATGCATAAATAAAGGATATGGGCCATTTTACGTGGTGCGATGGGATGCCTCCCATCGAGTGCTTTGCTTAACGTCTTAGCATGATGCCTCATCCACCTTCTTTTATGTTTCCACTTAGAAGATTTGAATCTCTATCCCAACTTTTGGTCAATATGAAATGAGCGATAGAGGGGTAACTGATTCAAATATTCCAAGATGAAACTTGCTTGATTCCTCTTTTAACTGTAGTACCATTTATTTTATTTTGGCATCTTTTTGCTCATTTGATTCAGTTGATTGGGAAATCGTAGAGAAGTTTTTGCTACTAAGATCATCATCCTATCTTGGTTTCTCTTCTTGATTAATCTTCTCTTGGGAAGTGAGCAAGGTAGTTATATTTCCAAGGTTTGTTTCCTTTCCCATATCCTCCATCTTGATAGTTTCCCTTCCAAATGCCTCATAGGATTGATGCATCTCTTGCACATTCACCCCCATTGTAGTTACCTGATCCAAAATAGTTTGAAGCATTGCTTCAAGACTAGTGGACCTGGTATGTTGCTCTTCCTTCTCCTCATTATAATACCTATCAAACTCATATGAAGAACTAGCAACACGATTAGTATAATAGGGAGAGGGGGTATTTGGTTACAGGATTTGATGCTAGTTTTTCAACAAAATGCCAAACTTTCATCCATTAATTCTTTCGAATACCTAATAGGTGTTTTCAACAATTGGTAACCAAAACTCAATTTAGGCATCCCTATTTCTAGGATAATACACATGGTATAGTTAACTTCACAACCACCCTTATGTCTAAGATAGTGTGAGATTAGAAAACTACACACATAATTGTCTACCATTGCTTTGGTACCCACATCCCTCTTTCAACGATGATATGGATTCCTAAAGTTCACCCAAAAATGTTCTTTCGAAGATGGCTTTGAACTTTTTAGAGTTTGGAGCTTTCACCCATCAAATCCATATAGGTATTTGGGGATTTCACCCATAAATCCCAACCAAATTGGTCAAGCAATAATAAAACCCATCAAGATAAACTACTACATAGAAGCTAACAATAGCAAGCCACATACACTTTAATCCCTATTCATACATAACCCCAAGAAGGAGATCTAGCTACATATAAAATAAATAAGCAAAGATATATCCATGATCTTCATTAAAATGATTTAGTGAAGAATAAGTGAATGTTACTTCAAACTTTGGACTCCCACAAATCTCCGATGGAAGTGAACTATTCCTCAACTTAGAGGCGACTCCGATGTATTCTTCACCCAAATCTTATACAGTATTTTCCTCCCCAAGTATGGAGGCTATGAACTCAAGAACAAAACCTAACTATTGGGGGAAATGGATTATTCTGAATAATAAGTGTTTGAGTCTTTTTGTTGAAAAAAATTAGGATCAACAACGTGCATCTCCAGTTCTTCCCTTGGGATGCAATCTTCTGCTAAGCCGCAATGGCACAGGATTGGCCGCGACTATGGCTACCACGACCATGATCATCTCATATGATCATGCCTTATTGACCGTGCTTGACTGCCGCGATCGCGGTCCAAGGACCATGACAACGTAACTGAGGCCATTTTACTCCAGGTCTTTAGCTGCACTTTTCTTGCTTCCTTTTGATCATTTTTAGCTCCAATCCGCACCTTTCCCTTTTATCAAATACATGCCTACAAAATGTGGATAATAGTGCATTCAATTATAATTATGTCTCATTTATTCATTCTAACCATGGTAATGTACATGAATGTTAAATGCGAATGAGGGGTAAAATCACCACTCATCAGTACTCAGCTGGAATCATTAGCCGACTAAGCTAAATCATAATATAAATATGATAAAATACGAGATAAATAAGCTAAGTCAAGGTAAAAGGGTAAACCTAGAAATAAGCTCCAACAATGTGGTGCATAAATAAATGAATAAATAATTCTAAAATTATGATGTAAAGATCATAAAATTATAACTACGAAATTGGCCCCCATAAGCCAATAAATGTGGAAAGTAAATAACCCAACGCAGGCCCCCATAAGCCTAGAAGGTGCAATTAAAGGAAAGGAAATAACTGAATAACCATAAATTACCAACTATCATGCCTTAACCAAGAATCCATCCATACCCCATCATATCATAAATAATTATCAATGCCGGAATTGAGTTGAAACTCAATAGCATCATAATCATTATCATTATCAATCGTCAGACTTGAACCAAAAATCAAATTATCAATATTTTCATCATTCATCGGACTTGAACTGGAACTCATATTATCAATATCTTTATTATTCACCAGACTTGAATCAAAACTTATATTATCAATATCATCATCATTCGCCGGACTTGAACCAAAACTCATATATCAATAACCTACCAAATTTTACCGTTATTATCATCAAATGTCAATATCAAACCATTATAACCATTAAGTATCTAATCTCCTAAAATTCCCATAGTAAGCATTTCAAAGTGTATAACAAGCGTACAAAGGTCTACCAAATCTAACTTTAGTCTTGGCCTAAGGTGGGCCGAAGGGGTCCACTTCTAATAACTGAAATCCATTTTAAGGAAACTTCTATCCCGGACTAGTCCAAGGTATCTAAATCAATTTACATATGTTAAATAAGCCACAATTAACCCTAAAATAGAAATTCCATCTAAACCATGATTGACTAAGTCGATTATGCCTAAATTACAATTTCAAGATAGCCTAAATAGTGTAACTAACCCAAATATTGTCAATCATACTCCTAACACCTAATTTCTATATCTAGATTATCAACATACTACAAAATAGCATAATCTATGAAGAGGGTAAACCTAGTCTACCTAGATGCCAAATAAAAACCCAAAGAATCCACTAAACCAATGATTTTCCCTTAGAAAAGCTTACGCAAGATGCCAAGCTATCAAAATTACAATCTACTGATCAAAATGAGAACAACGATTTCTAAAATCTTGTAAAAATCCCATGAAGGCCTATTTACAGAATTGTACCTTCAAAAGCAACACAAGGTCCCTCTATGCTAAATGAATATTTATCCTCACAAATGGGTGAATTTTGAGCTCTAATGGTGATACAATCAAGCCACAAAGATTTAAGCTCTTATAGCGATCCAATCAAGCCACAAAGAATTAAGGGATTTTAGAAAGAGATGAATTTTATCAAGAAATTAATAGAAGCTTACCACAAATTCAAAGAAGAAACTCGCCAAATTAACTTTAACCAAGATCCAAAATCACCCACAAATGATTCTCCCGAGTTTTCCCACTTTTAGGGTTCAATACTCTAGAGAATGGATGAAAAATAGGGAAAATTGGGCTAAGTGGTGTGTTTATACCATTCCTAGGTGAACATGTGTCATTTAAGCAGTCACCGGGTTGCTTAAGAGAACACCGGGTCACTTAAAAGAACATCACTTAAGCGACATTTGTCTCTTAAGTGACACTTGCTACCTTAGCATATGTCGTATAACGATCAAAGCCTAACTTAAGCAATAACAGTTGCTAATGCCAGGTCTCTTAAGCGACTGATGGGTCACGTATGTGATGTACCAATACCAATAAAGTATGATACTCTATCAAATTAGATGTTTCAAACTCAATAAAGTAGTAAAATAATTCCCATCTGAGGTCGTTCTCAAGAAAAGTGGATCCTTTACCCACTTTCTATTTTTCTTAATTTCTGACCAATAGCCACAAATGAGTCTGAGAGCCTAAGGAACTGGAACAAGGGTCCTCCTAGATTAAAATTGACTTTTTGAAACTATTGGAACAACTAAAATTTGTATACGAGGTTTTTTGACTAAATTTTTTACCTAGTAGCCAATTTGAACCAGCGAAGAGTTCAAAATATGGAATTGAATCTAAAAACCAAACAAACTATTCGGTAACCAAACTCTCAGTTCCAACAAGTTATAAATGACTTAGAGCAGCTATAAGAAAGCTCTAAATAGTTGAGCCAAAATATAGAAAATGACCTAATGGATCATTACAATATCCACTACTAAAAGAACTTTCATCCCTAAAAGTAAAGGATTAGAATGTACCTGAAGCTTCAAACAGGTCAGGATACTGGGTCTGAATCTCGATTTCAATCACCCAAATAGTCTTCTCCGCTAGGTGCTGCTTTCATTGAACCTTATCCACTGGAATTTCTCTAGCGCATAACCTCCTAACATCACTAGCTAATATGAGAACATATTTTTTCACGACGGTCAACTACTCATCCAACTGGACTGAGTCCTATATAAGCATATGAGATGGAATAGGAATGTATTGCCACAATATAGAAACATGGAAAACTGGATGGACTGTAGAAAAATTTAAGGGTAAGTCTAACTCATAAGATACTTCACCAACATTGTGAAGAATCTCAAAGGGTCCAATTTATCGAGAGTTGATCTTGCCTTTCCTTCTAAACCTCATCACACCCTTCATAGGTGATACTCGAAGAATACCTGGTCATCAACTCCAAATCTCAAGGCATAAAGTCTACCATCTACATAAGCTTTCTTCCTACTCTGAGATGCCATCAACCTATCCTGAATTATCCTGACTTTATCTAATGACTCTTGAAGCAAATTCATACCATGGGGTATAGCTTCGGAGGTCTCAAACTAAATAATCAGAGAATGGCATAGCCTACCATACAAATCCTCAAAAGTCTCTATCTCAATACTCGAATGATAACTATTATTATACGCAAACTCTGCCAAAGCTAAGTGTTGCTCCCACTGACCTCTAAAATCCATAACATAAGCTTAGAGCATATGTTTAAGAACTTGAATAGTAAGCTCTGGCTGCCTATCATTTTATGGATGGAAGGCTGTACTAAGAGCCACTTGAGTACCCAACTACTCCTAAAAATCTCTTTAAAAGCTGGAAGTAAACACTGAACCCTAATCTAAAATGATAAATATTGGTACACCATGGAAATGGACTATTTCATGAACATAGATACAGGCTAGCCTCTCGATACTGAAGGACGTTTGAATAGGAATGAAATATGAAAACTTGGTTAATCGATCAATGACTAAAATACCAGTAGAACCACGAGAAGTACAAGGCAAACCATTAGCAAACTCTATAGTAATTCACTCCCACTTCTACTCAGGAATAGCCATTCTCTAAATCAAGATACTAGGCCTCTAATGACATTTACCTACTGATAACATAGGCAATGAGCTACAAATTTGCCATATATCTCTTTATACTACTCCATCAATAATACTGCCTCAAATCTCTATACATCTTAGCTGTACTCGGGTGAATAAATATCTAGAGCTATAAGCCTTATGCAAAATCGACTGAATCAATTTATCAACCCTCAAAACATAAATATGACTATCAAATCTAAAAACATCCTCAAAATCTATGGTCTCCCTCTTGAACTCACCACTCACCACTCACCACTCACCACTCACCACTCACCACCAAATCATAAATAATTTAAAGTTTTTTATCATCAGACTGACAACTCTAAATCTTCTAAAATAATGAAGACCTCACCTCAACACAAGCAAGAATCCTCCTAGGTTTGAAATATCAAGTCACATTATCAAGTTTGATAAAGGCTGAAGTCCCATGCCAAGGGCCTCTAAGAAATTGAGATAGAAGCCAAGCTTCCCATATTCATTGTCTTCGGCTCAAGGCATCTACTATCATATTTGCCTTGCTTTGATGATATAAGATAGAGATGTCATAATCCTTAAACAACTCCATCCATCTATGTTGCCTAGATTTAATCTCTCTTAAGATCTATAAACCTGATCCACTACAAAAGAATAACCCATGGGAGTAGATACACATTAATGTACATATAATAAATCCCAAGATAACTCTAACTATGGGAAAAAATAAGCAGGCACATAAGAATAAGTGGATCTTAAATCAAATAAAGCAAAGAATGACTCATGGGACACCTAGACCATACCTTTGATAATAACATCTGAAGACTCTATCTTGGGTATAGAAGGTACTAATTACAACTGACCACGCCCGCTACCTAGATGGGCTCCTGACTGATCTCCTATCCTACCTACCTAAGAACCTCCATAAGAACCCTAGGGACCACCCCTACAACCATGCATACCATCTCTAGCAGGGGAATGTACCACCCTAATAAGGGGAACACTCTAATATAAAGAAATAATTGCTTCATGACTGGGGAGCTATCTCAAGGTATGGCAAAAAACCCCACAACCATAACATTCCCCAGGCACTTTGCCAAAACTAAAAGATATGGACAACTCCAAATAACCACTAAGACTAGAATAACCAGAAGATGAACCCCTCTAAGACTAGATTGACCTTCATTAATAATCTGAAGTGTGGCTTAAATGGGCCTACTAGACTGACTTTGATGTTGATACGACTGATATAGAGGGTACTTAATATGAAAACCACTACCTCTGAACCGTGAGTCACTATGGCTTCCATTAAAACTACCCTGATATTATGGCCTCTTAGCGCTACCTCCTTTGGCCTTATGATACATCTTCTTCTGACCTGAGCATGCTTAGAAACCTCAGCAAAAGATGTAACCCTAATAACCAAATTTTTGGAGCCATACAAAGAGGAAGTGTCAATCCTCAAACAAAGTAATGAATCTTATTATGCATAGTAGTCAAAATAGAAGTAGAATCCCTAGCCATCTCATAAAATCGAGCCTCATACTCTAAAATAGTTATATAGCCCTGCTCCAACATTAAGAACTAACCCCTTAAAGGATCCCTAAGACTACAAGGCATATACTTTTTCAAAAAGATCTTAGAGTTGAGTCCATGTCAATGAAGGCGTTCAAGTTGGCCTGGAATCAATATGACCACTCCACCAATGTAGAGCTACCAAGTCAAATTGAAAAGTAGTGTAATCCACAACATGAGTCTAAAATAGGACCAAATTATGAAGACTATCCTTACAAGTAATCACAAACTTTTATGCATTCTTACTCGATGCACCAGAAACCCTACACAATTCTAATCTAAAAAAATCTTCCCAGCATCTTCTTCTCCTCAATTAATATAGAAGGCTAGGCAACCAATAACCAAGCAACCTCTAAAATAAGAGATACCTCAACTGTGGAGGCCACAGCCACAGGCTATGCTCCCACCTTCATACCACTTTGATCTGTAGACTTTGCACCACAAACAGTGCACCATCAATAAATCCCAAAATCTAAACCAAAGCATCCATAATAAGTAACGAAAAAATAAACCTCAATGGATCCTAGGCTATATGACGATCCAATTCTCAAGCCATGATAACGATGCCTAACATATCCCACTAGTAGGCAAGCCAAATAATAGTTCAAAATAATAGGTAATAGGGTAGCAGACAAAAACCAGAAAAGACCATATATACTGATAATAGTAGTAATAATAAGCAAAAAAACAAAAATTAACATATAAAGTATATCCAAACTAGAGTAATAAAATGACAACAATATACAAATAAATCCCTTCTAAGACCTAGTAAGGTCGGTACTAGGCCACTACTAAAAGGTACCAACAGTAATAGACAAAATTCAAAATATGCATAATATATGCAAGAATTCTCGAGTATAAAAGACTAAAATTGAACAAATTAAAGAGGATTGGCCTCAAACAACAGCAAGCTCACCCTGCACTGAATCAGTAATGGAAAATAAGAATCAAGTCAGCGATGACTACTAGTACTCAGATCTACACTAGGGTAAAGATGTAGAAGAATAGTATGAGTACAAAAGAAATAGGTACTCGGTAGGCATCATCGACTGACTGTAATGCCCCGTACTTTTGCCTAGTTTAAAATTATCCCAAGAATGTTATAAGATTTCTTTGAAAGTTGAATCCACTTTTTTACATATGGTATTTTTAAGATTTTAAATTTTTATCTTGTGAGAAATTTAATAAGCTTTCCATTAATACCAATTTCATCACAATTTGACATCGGAAGAGGAAGTTATGGCCGAAATATAGAAGGCAGTAAAACTGATCAAGTGCAATGGTGAGGCTGACGGACCATCGGACTAGCGACGGACCATCAACTATGATTGTTGAAGTGAGGAAGTGTGAATACCTTCTTCCTAGGATCGACAGCACAAGCCGACGGATCATCGGACTAGCGACGGACCATCGCTCAAGCCGTCACAAGGAAATAGTGATGGACCTATTTTGCCTTGAAGCGACGGTCAGGACCGATATATCATCAACCCAGTGAAGGACCATCGAAACCCACCATCACACCAAGATTGTAAGTTCCAGTCCTAGTCCAGCTACGATGATCGAAATGATGGACCGTCGATCCCGCGATGGACCGTCACATGAGTCATCGCAGGTTGTATTAAGTTATTTTTAAGTAGTTTTTAAAAATGCTTTTTGGTATTTTGCCACCCATATATATACCTAGTAATATCCGACCAAGGCTCCAAAATTCATTAATTTTCCACAACATCTAAATTAGGGATTTCTCTCTAAGATTAATCCCCAAGAACAAAATCCAAATCTTCTTCAAGAACTAAGAGATTCAAATTCTTCAAGTTCAAGAACTTCATGAAACTCAACCTAGGTATGCATAGTGTTCATTCATGGACTCCTTTCGTCCATGAAGCCTAAGAATATCTTTTCAAGGTTCAAGTTTATGAATTTTCTTTATGAATTTCAAGTTGGGTTGCTGTTGTTTATGTTGGTGATGACCAATTGAATTCTATTCCATGTTTTAGTGACAAATCTTAAGTAAAATTTGTTATTATAGGTGTAGCTTCATGTGAATACATGATTAAATCCTCGAATGGTGAAATTAGAGATGAATCTTAATGTTTATTTGTTGTATAATGTTGTTTACATATACTATGCCTACCATGTATTTGATTAAATGCCAATTTGAAGAAAAAGTGCCCAACTAGTATGACCTTATGAAATCCCCATTTATGTACAAGCTTATGCATAGCACATGTTTGATGAATTGCCTCAATAAATGAATTATGGATTGCGATGTTGGTCATGTATTCACAAAAGTCATGCTTTGTCAATTTCTTTCCATCGAGTCCTTGGTGTACTTGTACCCCATAATTTAGTTGTATGTCTAGATCCAGTGTCATGTTTTCATGATATCCTCAGTCAAGCCATGATCCATAGAACTAAGTTATTCATGTAACTCAAGAATGCTCAGTAATTCAGTAACCTTAATAATCTCATGAATATAGTCAGTTGTTAGATATCAGTAGTATTCCATCAATTATCAGAATTCAGTAAACTCAGTCAATGTTTAGATCATTTAATCATGTTCAGTGTCTATTCAAACGAGAGTAGAAATTAGCACCGAGTGAACCCAAGGATGGGAACTCACCTTCCAATGGAGGGTGTGATTCCTAGAAGTAATCCTTGCATTCCAGAACTATGTAGCCAGCGTAGGTTGAGACATCATATCTGCTAGTTGAGGATGGATGAGGTGGATTGACCTACTAGTTGAGGGTTCCCACCATTCTTATTAGAGTAGCCTGTTAGACGAGGGTCACTCATATGTTGTCCTTACCAGTGGTGCTGTATTGAAACCCTTCCAATCAGGGCACAGATTGGACCCCAATTCAGCTATAATGCATCATTTGGGGCATGTCAGTTAGATGATTTTTTCCCACAGTTTCATGTTACAAAATTCATGATTATCAGATACAGTCAATTGAAATACAGTATGGAACTCAGCTAGTTCCATCAGATTCAGGATTGTCAGATACAGTCACTCATGTTATCAGTTAACAGAACTCAATCATTAGTCATGTTAGTTATTAGTAACTCATGTTATCATGATTTCAAATATAGTTACTATGTATGCATATATGTATTCTCATATTTATATTAATCAGTTAGCCAGTATTATTCATGCATATGAACCCCATGCATTCATCCTACATCACATGCATACCAGCACATTCAAAGTCCTGATGCATTTGTGCTATGGTGTCTTATTCAGAGACACGAGCTCCAGAGTATCAATCAATTCTAGTCTCAGCAGTCAGATCTAGAAGTAAGTCCTCATCTTTCAAGGACATGATCATTACTTTATAATCTCATTAATTAATTTATTAGTTGGAGTTAGTTGGGGATATGTCCCATCAAATTATTATTCAGATAGTTCAGTCAGTTAGAGGCTATTTAGACTATCATGTTTAGACGGTTATTTTAGTTGTTCTGGTTATTTCATACCCCATCCAGATGTTATATATTTATCAGTTATATTATAGTTTTGAACCTTATGGCCTTTTAGTTTATGTTTCTGCATTATACAATATAGTATGCATTATACAGGTACAAATACTAGTCGTAGGTTAGCTTGTGCTCCTTTGGGGTCATGAGCACTGTGTAGCATTCCGGGTACCAGATTTGGGGCATTACAAACTTGGTATCAGAGCAAAAGGTTTAATAGAGTCCTAGGAAGTTTGAAAGCTGCATCTAGTAGAGTCATGTGCATGGGTGTGTTGCGCGCCCCATTTATATGTTGGAGGCTATAAGATGTTTAGGAATAATTTCTCTTCTTTCAGTATTCATGTCATGCTAGTGAGCATAATCTTAAGTCAATCTCTTAGTCTAATCTATTTCTTCTCTTTATTTCAAAATATGCCTCCTAAGATAAGAACTCAGCCTGTCCAAGAAGATCCTTTGGATAAACATATTTCTCATGTAGAGTTCAGAGCTGCATTCACTATTTTTGCTTAATTAGTTGTTGCTCAGAATGAACGACCAGCTGTCGTTACGACCAGCCCAGTGGCCAATTCAGCTATATCCAAGATTTAGGACTTTACTCGAATGAATCCTTCATCCTTTCTTGGCTCTAAGACAGATGAGGATCCTCAGGAATTCCTAGATTAGGTGCAGAAGGTTATAGACATCATGAGGGTTACTTCTAGTGAGAGTGATGAGCTAGCTGAATATCAGTTGTAGGATGTTGCTCATATTGGTTCAAGTAGTAGAAGTGAGAGGGCAGTTCATGCAGGGTCAGTTAAGTGGGAGGAGTTTGTTTCTTCTTTCCTTAATAGATTCTTTCCCTTAGAGCTTAGAGAAGCTAAGGTGTTAGAATTCATCAACCTCAGGAAGGGAAACATGATAGTGAAAGAGTATTCTCTTAAGTTTACTCAATTAGCCAGATATGCCCCTTATGTGGTTGTAGACAGTAGGGCCAAGATGAGTAAGTTTGTTTTTGGGGTGAATGATAGTATGGTTAATAAGTGTAGGTCGGTGATATTGAATAGTGACATGAATCTAGCCAGACTTATGACTCATGCTCAGCAGATAGAGAAACCAAAGATTAAGATGAGGAAGAAGCAAAATAAGAGAGCAAGGATAAGTAGTTTTAACTTTGCTCAGCCTAAATTAGAAGGAGGAAACCATTCTCAGTTTCATCCAAAGTCCTCAGTTCCAGCTCCTTCTTCAGCTAGTGCTCCTGCGCCTAGGTTCAGAGATAGAGTGCTGGGCTCTAATTCTCAGGGCTATGTACACCTATCCCCTTTGTTAGACTTATGGCAAGAACCATAAGGGTACTTGTAGAGCTAGCAGCGATACTTATTTTAGGTATGGCCAGCCAGACTATAGAGTTAGAGATTATCTATAGTCAGGTCCACAGGGTTAATAAAACCGCTTCTTATCTTAGTTTGATTGCCCAAATTAGTAGGGTTCCACCTCCGACACTACTAGTGGGCAACACCTAAATAGACTCTATGCTCTTCATTCCTGGCAAGTTCAGGAAAATTCTCCTGATGTGGTTACTGGTACATTACAGATCTTTCATGTGTATGTTTATGCTTTGCTAGACCCAGGTACTTCTTTGTCTTTTGTTACTCCTTATATAGCAGTTTATTTAGAAGTCAGTACCAAAATTTTAGCCAAGCCCTTTTTTGTTTCTACCCTAGTAGGTAAAACCATCATAGCTCGGCGGGTATACAGGAACTGCTCGGTTATGATATCTCAGAAAGTCACTTTAGCAGACTTAGTTGAATTAGAGATGACTAATTTTGATATTATTATAGGCATTGATTGGCTTCATTCCTGCTATGCCACAGTCAACTGTAGAAATAGAATAGTTCAGTTTTAGTTTCTAAATAAACCCGTCGTAGAGTAGAAGGGTAGTGTATCCGTTTTCAGAGGTCTGCTTGTTTTCTACCTTTGGGCACAAAAAATGATATCTAAAAGGTATGTCTATTATCTTATTCGAGTTAAGGATGCTAGTTCTGAAACTCCCAGTCTTGAATCAGTCCCAGTAGTGAATGAATATTTAGATGTCTTTCCCAAAGATCTTCCAGGAATTTCTCCCTAAAGAGAAATAGACTTCGACATTGATCTTCTTCCAAATACTCAGCCTATATCTATTCAACCATACAGAATGGCACTAACAGAACTTAGAGAATTCAAAGAGCAGTTAAAGGATCTCTTAGATAAGGGATTCATTAGGCCCAATGTTTCCCCGTAGGGTGCACCAATTTTATTCGTGAGCAAGAAAGATGGTTATCTCAGAATGTGTATTAATTACCATCAGCTCAATAAAGTCACGATTAAGAAGAAGTATCCTCTTCCCCTAATTAATGAATTTTTTGACCAACTTTAGGATGCCAGTTATTTCTCTAAGATAGACCTCAGATTCGGCTATCATCAGCTCAGAGTCAGAGAATATGACATTTCAAAAATAGTTTTTTGTACTTGGTATGGTCACTTTGAATTCCTAGTCATGTCCTTCGGTCTTACCAATTCTCCAGCAATTCATTGACTTCATAAACCATGTGTTCAAGAAATACTTGGACATATTCATCATAGTCTTCATAGATGATATTCTAATCTATTCTCGCAGTGAGCGAGATTATGCAGACCATCTCAGAATAGTACTTTAGACTCTCAGAGATCATCAACTATTCGCAAAATTTAGTAAGTGAAAATTTTGTCTAAGGTCGTAATATTCCTTGTCCATATCGTTTCCAGAGATAGCGTTAGAGTAGATCCTCAAAAAACCAAAATAGTAAGCAACTGGCCTCGCCCTATCTTTCCATTAGATATCAGGAGTTTGTTGGGTTTGGATGGCTATTATAGATTGTTTATTGAGGGATTTTCTTCTATAGCATCCCCTATGTCCAGATTGACTTTTAAGAAAGTAGAGTTTTAGTGGTTATATCCTTGTGAGAAGAGTTTTCAAGAGTTAAAGACTCGACTCACCTCAGCTTTAGTTCTTAGCTCTTCTAAATAGTTCAAATGAGTTCGTAGTGTATTGTGATGTGTCCAGAGTAGGTTTGCTTTGTGTCTTCATGAAGCATGGTAAGGTCATAGCCTATGCCTCTAGACAGTTTAAACCCCATGAGAAGAATTATCCTACTCATGATCTTGAGTTAGCCGCCGTAGTATTTTCCTTGAAGATTTGGAGGCATTATCTATACGCTGTTCACGTAGATGTGTTCACAGATCATAAGAGCCTTCAGTATGTCTTTTTTTAGAAAGATCTCAATCTTCATCAGAGAAGGTGGTTAGAGCTCTTGTAAGACTATGATATGAGTATTCTTTATTATTTAAGCAAGGCCAACATATTGGCCGATGCTCTTAGAAGACTATCTATGGGTAGTGTTGCTCATGCTGAGGATAGTAAGAAGAAGTTAGCCCAGGAAGTCCATAATCTTGCTAGACTAGTTATTTGCTTAGTCGATATAGAGGAGGGTGATATATGGGTTAGACTAGTTCAGAATCATCTCTAGTTTTTGAGGTGAAATAAAAGCAAGATAGGGATCCTAGCCTTGTCAAGATAAAAGAGTCAGTCAAGGATTAGAAAGTAGAGGTTTTCTCCCAAGGGGGAGACGGTATTCTGTGTTGTCAAGGTCGTCTCTGTGTTCTAGTTGTAGATGACTAAAGACAGTGAATTCTTGCACAAGTGAATGGTGCGCACTGCTCTATTTATCTAGGGGCCATAAAGATGTACCACTATTTGCAGAAAATATATTGGTGGAGTGGGATGAAGAGAGACATTATAGAGTTTATGGCTAAGTGCTCTATATGTCAGCAGGTTAAGATAGAGTATCAGAAGCCTAGTGGGTCCATGAAGGAGTTTAGTAGTCCTACTTGGAAGTGGGAAGAAGTGCACATGGACTTAGTGATGGGTTTGCCTCGATCTCCTCATCAATATGATTCAGTTTGGGTCATTGTAGACAGGATGACCAAATCAGCTCTTTTCCTTCTAGTTCATACCTCTTATTCAGCCGAGAATTATACCAAACTCTACATTAGAGAGTTAGTTAGGTTGCACGGTGTTCCGTTATCTATTATCTTAGACATAGGAACCCATTTCACCTCTCATTTATGGAAAGCATTCCAAAAGGGTCTTGGTACCCAAGTTCATCTCAGTATAGCTTTTTATCCTCAGAAAGATGGTTAATTAGATACGGCCATTTAGACTTTAAAAGATATGCTGCGAGCGTGTGCAATTGATTTCAAGGGAAGTTTGGATGGACATTTGCCTTTGATTGAATTTG
The DNA here is from genome assembly GCF_002878395.1 of Capsicum annuum. Lineage (NCBI taxonomy): Eukaryota > Viridiplantae > Streptophyta > Magnoliopsida > Solanales > Solanaceae > Capsicum > Capsicum annuum. The sequence goes on along the minus strand of NC_061119.1, from coordinate 89,115,002 downwards.
CATACAACAACAACTATCATTCGAGTATTCATATGGCTCCATTTGAAGCTCTATGTGGTAGGAGATGTAGATCTCCAATTGGTTGGTTCAAAATTAGTGAGGCTTCAGTCATAGGGCCTGACTTGGTATTCAACGCCTTAGAGAAAGTCCAGTTAATTAGAAAAAGACTTTGGGCTACTCAAAGCCGATAGAAGTCTTATTCATATGTTCGTAGAAAGGATCTTGAGTTCATGATTGGTGATCTTGTTTATCTAAAGATCTCTCCCATGAAGGGATAGAAAAGGTTCGGCAAGAAGGGAAAGCTCAGTCCCTGATATGTCGCTCCCTTCAAGATTCTTAGTCGCTTTGGCAAGGTAACTTATGAGCTCAAATTGCCTTCAAATTTAGCTTCAGTTCATTGAGTCTTCCATGTCTCCTTGCTCAAGAAGTACATAGGTGACCCAACAGTTGTAGTCCCTATTCAGAGCATAGAACAACCTCTCTTATGAAGAGATTTCGATCGAAATCCTAGACTATCAGACTCGTAAATGGAGGAGCAAAAAAGTTCCTTTAGTTAAGGTTCTTTGGCGAAATCAGTCCATCGAGAGAGATACTTGGGAAGCAGAAGCAGACATGAGTACCAAGTATCCTCACCTCTTCTCCACCAATTCAGATCAAGCTCAAGGTAACAGTTTTCCTTAAGCTTACTCAGTTTTATGTTCAGTGTTCATCACAAACTTGGTACCAAGTACCATTGCATATTCAATCATACATTTATGTATCAGCTCATTTATATAGTTATGCATCAAAAATGCATTCTCATCGAGAGAAACTTAGTTCATCAGAACACCTAGTCATGCATTCATGAGTCAGTTACACATGCAACAGATATGCATGTTCAGTATGATATATTCAGTTATCAGTCATGTCAGTCATGAAATCATATTTTAGAAAGTCATGTTCAGTATGTATGTTAGTTTATATTCTTTCCCCCTCACCTAGTCTCATTCGAGGATGAATGTTCTCAAGGGGGAGATATTGTAATACCCCGTACTTTTTCCTAGCTTGAAATTGTCTCAAGAATGTTAGAAGCATTCTTTGAAAGATGAATCCACTTTTGTACATATGTAATTTTTTATATTTTCACTTTTTTCATGTGGGAAATTGAATAAGGTTTCCATCGATACCAATTTTATCAAAATCCGACATTGGAAGAGGAAGTTATGGACGAAATACAGAAGGCAGTAAAACTGCCCAGGTGTGATGGTGAGGCCGACAGACCGTCAGACTAGCGACGGACCATTGCCCATGACCTTTGCAGTAAGGCAGTGTGACTACCTTCTACCCAGGATCGATGGCCCAGGCCAACGGACCATCGGACTAGCGATGGGGCCATCGCAAGGGAAACAGTGATGGCCCTATTTTTCCTAGAAGCGACGTTCAGGACCGATGGACCATCAACCCAGCAACGGACCATCGCACCCTACCATCACACCAATATAGTAAGTTCCAGTCCTGGTCCAACTACTATGGCCGAAAGGGCGAAACATCGATCCGGCGATAGACCATTACATAATCCATCGCAGGTTTCATTTAGTTATTTTTAAGTATTTTTAAAAGGTCTTTTTGGTCTTTTGCCACCCATTTATATACCTAGTAATATCCGACCAAGGCTCCTAAATTCATTATTCTTCCACAACATCAAAATTAGTGTTTTCTCTCTAAGATTAATCCCCAAGAACAAAATCCAAATCTTCTTCAAGAACTAAGAAATTCAAATTCTTCCAGTTCAAGAACTTCAAGAAACTCAACCCAAGTATGCATAGCGTTCATTCATGGACTCCTTTAATCCATGAAGCCTAATAATCTCTTTTGTAAGATCAAGTTTATGGATTTTCTTTATGAATTCATGTTGGGTTGTTGTTGTTCATGTTGATAATGACCAATTGAATTCTATTCAATGTTTTAGTGATAAATTTTAAGTGGAATTTATTATTATAGGTGCAGCTTCATGTGAATACATGATTAAACCCTTGAATGGTGAAATTATAGATAAATCATGATGTTTATTTGTTGTATTATGTTTTTTACATATACTATGCCTACTATGTGTTTGATTAAATGCCTATGTGAAGGAAAAGTGCCCAACTAGTATAACCTTATGAAATTCCAATTTATGTACAAGCTTATGCATATCACATGTTTGATGAATTGCCTCAATAAAGGAATTATGGATTACGATGTTGGTCATGTATTCAAGAAAGTCATGTTTTGTCAGTTTCTTTCCATCGAGTCTTGGGGGTACTTGTACCCGACAATTTAACTATATGCCGGGAGCTAGTGTCATGTTTTCACCATATCCTCATTCAAGCCATGATCCATAGAACTCAGTCAGTCATGTGACTCAGTCAAACTCAATAATTCAGTAACCTCAGTAATCTTACGAATATAGTCAGTTGTCATATATCAATAGTATTGCATCAGTTAATGGAATTCAGTAAACTCAGTCAATGTTTAGATCAGTTAATCATGTTCAGTGTCTATTCAAACGAGAGTAGAAATTAGCACTGAGTGAAACCAAGGATGGGAACTCACTTTCCAGTAGAGGCTGTGTTTCTTAGAAGTAATTCTTGCATTCTAGAACTACGTAGCCAGCATAGGTTGATACATCATATCTGCTAGTTGAGGGTGGATGAGGTGGCTTAACCTGCTAGTTGAGGGTTTCTTTAATTCTCATTAGAGTAACTTGCTAGATGAGGGTCACTCACATATTGTCCTTATTAGTGGCACGGTATTGACACCCTTCCAATCAGGTCACAGATTGGACCCCAATTTAGTTATATAGCGTCCTTTAGGGAATGTTAGTTAGATGACTGTTTCCCATAATTCATGTTACAGAATTCAGGACTGTCAAATATAGTCAATTCAGATATAGTACGAAGCTCAGCTAGTTCCATCAAATTTAGGACCTTTAGATACAGTCACTCATGTTATCAGTTATCAAAACTTAGTCATTAGTTATGTTAGTTATCAGTAAAATCATGTTATCACATTTTCAGATATAGTTACTATGTATGTATACATGCATTCTCACATTCATATTAGTTAGTTAGCCAGTATTGTTCATCCATATGAACCCCATGCCTACCTCACATGCATACCAGTACATTCAAAGTCCTAACGTATTTGCGCTATGTGTCTTATACCATAGGTTTAGAGATACGAGCTACAGAGCATCAGTAGATTCCATATCAGCAGTCAGAGCTAGAAGTGAGTCCTCATCTTTCGAGGACATGATCATTACTTTATTATCTCATTAATTAATTTATTAGTTGGAGTTAGTTAGGGACATGTCCCATCAACTCCTTATTCAGACAGTTCAGTTAGAGGCTTTTCAGACTATAATGTTCAGATAGTTCTTTTAGTTGTTTTGGGTATTTCATACCCCATCCAGATGTTATATCTTTATCAGTTATGTTACAGTTTTAGACCTTATGGCCTTTTAGTTCATATATCTACATTATACAGTATATTATGCAGTATACAGGTACAAATATCAGTCATGGGTTCGCTTGTGGTCCTTTGAGGTCATGAGCACCATGTAGCATTCTGGGTACCAGATTCCGAGCATTACACCAAATTAGCAAAATATAGGAAAGGTATAACTAAAATGCAATGGATGTAGTCTAAGTCAATAGTAAATAGGGATAAAATAGTAAAAAACTATCGAGCTATGCAAATGCAATAAAGGAATAGGTAAAAGCAATACAAAAAACTAACCAACACAGTAATAAAAGCCAAACCAAACATAACATAACTAGGCCACCATAAGCACATCAAACATACTAAATAAGGTAATCAACCCAACTGTGCCCCTAAAATATATAAACATATTTTGGAAGCTTCTTTTTTAAAAATCTATTTCGGAGATCTATTTTGACCTCAACTTAAAACAAGGCAATATGGGTATCTTTGGCTTTCTTTTCATGTGTAAATTCTATATTTTTTTTATTTTAGGACCGTTCATGAAGTGTAAGGCTTTGGTATTGTATGTTTTGTTTGGGTTTTTGGCCTTCATGGTAGGTTATGGCTTAACTCTTTCAGACTAGGCTAGATAGTCACATTGTATACACAATTTCATTAAGTGTGTGGGAACTAATCATGAAAAATGGCTATGTTATATTTTTCTACTCGTGTGGGCGCCTACATATGATGTAATTGCGGATTTAGTATATTATATGCTATGTGTGACTATGTGAGGTCCTATGAGATGTTGATAGCCTGAATACATTAGAATAATTGTGTTTTGTTTGATTAAATGCATATTATGGTATCTATTATGTATTTGATTTATTTATACTCTATTAGCATATGAATCGTGCTAGATTTCATGAAAGGTTTGAAATAATGTGTGGATATTTCGCTCACTTGATGGTATATTGGTTGGTTATGGAAATGCTCATTATGGTTGGTTGTGAGTATTGCATTCTCATAGTCATTTATGAAACAATGGTACCACTACAGAAATGTTAGAAATACTAGCAATACCGTTCATGATAGAAAATATGACATCTTATAAAACCCTCCCCGAGTGATGTATTAGGGAGGAGATATTGATATATGGATTGAATATGGGTTGACAAACCCCCCATGGGTCCTATGTCGAGAATATTTAGCTATTTAGGTATATACAGAGACTAGGCAATGGTCTCAGTGGTTGTGCAATGGGCTTGAGGTTGTGCGACAACCTAGTACATTACATTATGACCATCATCATCATTATTCTATTCTGTACTTGATGTTCTAGTATATGCCGTTCCCTTTTTATTTGATTATATATGGTATAAATATATACTTGTATTCTTTTCTAGTGCTTTGCTGCATTATATATGGATATTATAGAACTGTTAGAGTAAGCGGTGTGCGTTACCTTTGTGGGATATTTTTGGATCGTATGTGATATGGCCTTAGTGTGTATTTTGTATGCTATATTTTCTACTTTGCTCGGTAGGCCTATGATACCTACTAAGTACAAGTATATCATACTCATCCCTACTGTGCTCTTTTAGTGCAAATTCTGGTGTGGGTGTGTCTCACATTGCTTGATTTTGGGTGTCTTCAGAGTTTATCAAGGTAGCGGTTGGACTTTTATGTGTCTGGAGTCCACTTCTATCTTTATATATTAGTTTATATCTTTATTATTATTCAGAGACAAATATTGTTCATATTAGATATTCTGATATAATTGTCTCATGGATTGTATTAGTAATTTTTACACTATTACACCAGGTTTTGGGAATTTGGAATAATATGTTTGGTTGTATGATCCACTTTCATATTATATGTGTATGGCTTGTATTTGTTCTAGAAGCCTTGCCTTAGGGTTATTTCTCTTCTTTGCCCTTTTTGTATCAGTTTGTGTGATAGGCTTACTTGTCACGGTTCGCTGAGATAAGTGCCATTATAAGCCTTATTTTTTGATCATGACACCCTTTATGGGTGATAATGATGACGTACAAATAATACCTTCTCTCAGATGATAATATAGTCGTTGTCTAAACATAATAACCCAACAAATGTTTAGGTTGAATCCCAAGGAAACACATGGAATTGCAGATCTCAGTAGTTGTAGTCGGCGAGCAAAAATGGAAAAGTAATTAGGGGTTTTTTATGTAGTAGCCTTGAGCAAGTAACTATATTAACTTCAGTTGTAATCATTCGAAGGTGAACATTAGGATTGTTTTCCCCCTGGCTTCTCAACTCTGTAGAATTATCGTGCTTTGTTGAACCAACCCAATACTTTTCATACAGAATCGATAATTTATGTACCTTCTATAGTCTTTTGGATGAGTAGAAGCATTTCACCATTTACCCTTTGATCTCAAGATGTCGCCTTACTAACCTGTAACACCCCATATATTTTGGCACATATATGGCTATGTTACCATCAATGAAGGTATTTAAACTTAAAAAGTAAGGTAGTTTTTGCGCTTAAAGGTTAGAGTTGAGTGGTTAAGTGTAAATAAAAGAGTTAAAGTGTCCTAGGGCATATAAGTATCAAGTTAACATTTTAAGACTTAGGATATGAAATTAATAAGAGAGTTGCTTGCTTTACTTAAATTAATCTAGTAGATGACAAGTAGGTGCATCACCTTATTTGACTTAATGACTAATCAAAGAACTAAGTAGGTACATCACCTACTAAGACTCCATTGATTAGATTATTGGGTCAAATATACTACCACCTACTTGAATTAATTTTTGCCCAAACTAAAAGAAAGAAAAGAAGAAGAATGGGTAGCCAAGGCCCAATAGTTTTAAATCCATAAGGCCCAAGTCCAATGGCCAAGTAGGTGCATAACCTACTTAGACTATTTGACCAAATTAAGAGATAAATAGCTGCATCACCTACTAAAGGTAAATGGACCTTTTGACCAGCTTAATAGAGCAAGTAAGTGCATCACCTACTTGTAACTTTTGACCAAAAATAAGTATCTAGTCCAAATTAAAGAGAGAGATGTGGTCATGAGGGGTTCTTAATAGACTAAAGATGAGCTCACTTTACTATTATTTCATTTATAGAGAAATTAGGTTTCTCTCAAGCTCTTCTTAACCAAAAATAGCTGCCTAATTTCTCCTAGGATTCTTGAAGAAACCCTCCTTATTTCCAGCCAAGGTAAGTGAAAATAACTATGGTTTATCTTAATCCTATCATGGGAAGTTATGGAGATCAAGTTATTTTTGTTTGAAGTGTAGGACAACCATTTTTGACAAGCTTGGCAGACCAGTTCTCTTTAATGTCAAAGATATTTTCCAATAGTATTTGATTTAACCTAGAGGGAAACTTAGGATCTTGATGTAGTACACTTTATGAAAGAAAATTTCAGAAATAAAGGTAAGTTTACTTCCCCATATTCCCTCTTTATGTATAGGTCTTGATGGAGGATTTTATATATGTTGTTGTTAAGAACTCATGGGATGGTGATCGGAAGCTGTGATTCAATATCTTATTTTGTGTTGAAGGATTTTGGGAGTGTTTAGGTGATGTCTATAGGTGTTATTGTTGGAGGTAGTGGGTGACCTTATAGAATGGTTAAGGGGAGTTGTATTAAAGTATAGAAGGAGGGTGTGGTGATACACCAAGTGTTTGAGGGGCTGAATAGTCTTACTATCCGTCAAGTGTTTAGCTACTATTTTACAAGGATTACATTATGATTAGTTTCTAATATTATCTCCATTATGTGATTATATATATATATATTATAGATTAACACCTTAAAGGAAAGAAGGCTAATTCATTATAATAATCGGGTTGCAAAGCGAGGTATGTAAGGCTATTCTTTTTCATATTCTTTGGCATGAAGTCTTATACTTGTGTGGCAATAAAGTGAGCTTCGGAGATGATTTTTCATGGTAAAAGATACATTGTGATGGTGTACAAATTCCACTATAGTTAATCAACCTTTTATTTACTGCCCATGGTCTAAAAGTTTATCAAGGTGCCATATATTTCTCTTATATAAGTCAATAAGATCCAAGATGATTATACAACTTTAGAGTGTCACATGCTGGATATACAATCTATACAAAATTACTTCGATAGTCTAGTTGGTCATATACTTCTTTTGACTACACATGTTCACTTTTTTAACATCATTCACATCGTGTTTGGGTATAAGGTGACCTTATAGAGACTTTACCTATTCAGTATATAATTTATATGTCCTTACATGGGATACATATTTGTTCCTAATTAGAATATTCCCATGTGCCTCATTAGTACCCATTCTCACGTACCCTTCTAATTATTATTACCTAGTGAGTATTTATTATACAGTCCAAACCTCTTTAGTTGAGGAGTTACATGTCTCCACTTGATATGCACATATTCCCCCATTTGAAACATCTAAATTTCTAAACTTGAATCTTCCATAATTGCTATATGCTATGTAAGATCAATGGAATCTCCTACAACCCATATATTCTATGTAATGTCACTTACTCACTAGTTATACACCTTACTAACTCATTTGTTGCATGTCTTTATCTCCTCACTTGTTACATGTCTTTTTTTCTCATTAATGAATGTGTTTTATGCCTAGTGAGATTCATGGTGTCATATAAGTTCCAAAGTATTTCTACATTGATGTTACACATATTTTGTATATCATTATTCTTGTCTCGATCACATGTCTTCTTCTATTGGTCCATAGCTCTAAAACTCAATAATGTTAAGACCACCAAAGAACGATCTCAAGAATTAATGAAACAAGGTAAATTAAATTTATGCATTTATGGGTGGAAGAAACACCTACATGGGACGATCTCAATATTATGGGTAGTATCCCAGGAGTGAAAGGAAATCATAGCATAGGTCAATCCTAATTTATTTATTTAAGAGAACCGTATCCCAGGGTTAAAATACCTAGCATTGGTCATCCTCTGTTACTACTGATCATCTAGTCATTTGTAATGTCTTACAAAGTTAGTAATGCAACGAATAGTAAAGCAAAGAAAAGAATGTACTGTACATGATTCTACAATTAGTAAAGGTGGTCTTTTATCATTATCTATACAGTTGTACTTGGTTTTACTTGATCTCTTATTTTACATATGGTTACTTTATGCCTTACATATTTAGTACATTCTTTTGTACCGACGTCCCTCTCAGAGTACACTATGTTTCATGTCACAGGTACATGTATTCCAGCTAATAGATCTCTCTAAAAGAATCACATTTTACTCAGCGACTGTTGGTGAGCTCTAGGTTGATTCAGGGGCTTTGTCGAGTCTTTAGCATGTATTTGATATGGGAGTATATTGAAGTTAGGTGTACTTATGCACTCTAGTGTGACTATTCTAGTTTAATTATTCTTATTTTGAGGATAATTCGGATTCTTTATGTGTTAATATGATATAAATAAGCACGTAATTTTCCAAGTACATATTTACAATGTTCAACTTGTTTTCCAAACAAGTTTGTACTTAATTGAGTCATTTAGAGTTCAACCCGAAAAATTAATGTTACTAGCTTGAGATAGGTGTGTGTCTAGTTGGTTTCATTGGATTCTATTGTGTTGAAAAGGTTCTAAATTTGTTTTAATGGTGTAATTATATGTGGAACAACTTTTTGGGAATGCAAAAGGTTCAATTTGATTGAGTTAAGAGGTGGAATAATAATTGAAGATCATTGCGAATTAGCTTTATTTTAGCTCTTGTTTTGATTCATCATTGAGAATATGCTGTTGTTATGATCTCTAATTTGTGGTGTGTGATGATGTAGGAAGCTTTGTGATATGAATATTATGATATATTGATGATTTAAAGGCCAAAAATTCATTGGAAATACACTACAAAAGGCATGGGAAAAAGGAGGGACGTTCAACACTTAACGAAAATTTTGGAGGCTAATTCCAGTGAGCCAACATGATAGCAAAGTGACGCACCAATCCAGCAACGCTATGACCAACACGCAGCATGTATGTACCCAAAGCGGTGGGTGATGCGACATGTCACTATGTCCATGCATTCAATTCTTTGCCAACATGGATAGAGATTATCCACAATAACAATATAATGTATTTCCCATGTCGGAATTTTATGGGAAGAATTTTGGAATATGTGAAAGTCTCTTAATCCTACAGGGATTAGGAGTATTATAATATATATACACACGCTACACACTAACTTAGAAATCTTGTACAATTCTGGACACCTGGGGACGTTGGGGATCCCTGGACAATTTCTGACTGTTTAGACGTAGTGGATTAAATTTTAGGAGGCTGCTTCTAAGTTTAGTTCTTTTTAATTATTCAATTAGTATTTAATTATTCATATCATGTATTCAATTATGTGGATAGTGAGTATGAATATTATCGACTAAAAACCCTCATTCCTGGGTTAAAGCGAAGAACATGAGTACTACTGTTTTGGATTAATTTTGTTGGATTTGCTTATCATATTTGGTTGTTTGTTTATTCTTTTTTTAATTATTTTATGGATTGATCACTCTTAAAATATATCAATTGTCAACCTTGTGATCTTGAGAGAGGGAATAGGGAGATAGTACATGGGAATAAACAAAGTTTGGGTTTTTATTCTTTATGAAACAAGGAATTTGAATTAGTGTCTAGGACAGAGATGTACTTAGATGCCTTAGTTGATTCAAACACAGGATGATAGCCTTAATAAATTAATTGAATTATTCCATACCCGCTCAACAATGTAGTTTTAATGTCCAAATTAGGTAAAGGGTTAGAGGTTGGGAGACTATGATCATGTAATTAACCCTACGAATCCAGAACCAAGATAAACAAGTTAACGAATGACGTTCAATAACATAGTATGATTCTTCAAAGTTATTTAACCCTGGGATTTACTCCAATGATTGTTCCAAGACTTTATGCATTATTTAATTTTCTTTAGTTTACAAATTACAAACTCTCTTTTAGGTTACCTTTGCATCAAATTTATCTTGAAAGTTAAACTAGAATTGAATAGTTTTTAGAGCAAGTTCCTGTGGGATCGATACTTGGATTTCTTTAAGGCTACTTTACTACTTGGTATACCACGTACACTTGCTTGTGCACTTGGGTGCTGTCAAGTTTTTGGTGACGTTATTGGGGACTTGTTATTTGGTAACTATGTATTTTAGTTTTGCATTTTAGATTTACTTGGTGCTTTTACGCTTGGTCTTGGTTTTGTTTTTGTAGGAAATAGGTTTACAAATGCTAGCAAGTGATTAGGTATTGGTTGAACTATGCGTGGAACCTGAGCAACTTTTCCATTAAAGAAGGAGAGAAACAAACCTTCTTTCTCAAATTCCGTATATATAAGAAAACCAAGATAATCCTGCCATCATGGCTGATGAACAGGCAGCTAACAGGACTGTCAGAGAAGTAGCAATCCCACTTCCAAACAATTTGACCTTCGCATTGCAGAAGCTGGCAACTGGAGGCAATTTTGAGCTTAAACAGAATTTGGTAGACCTTTTAATCAGAAGTGGATAGTTCACAGGGCTTTCACACGAAGATCCACAGGTCCATTTGTGAAATTTTCTGGAAATCAGTGATACATTCATTCCCACGGGTGTGAATGTAGATCATGTAAGGATGACTTTGTTCCCCTTTTCACTGATTGTAGAAGAAAAAAAATGGTTGAATGCGGAACCGGAAAACTCAATCACCTCATGGGATGACATGGCCAGAAAATTCCTTATTTGCTTTTTTCTATCTTAAAAGACTGTGAGACTTCACAGTGAGATAGTGTTCTATTAACAGAAGCCAAAACAGAATCTCTATCATGCTTAGAAGTGCTTCAAGGCTCATCTTTGGAACTGTCCATACCATTAATTGTCCAAAGATTTACTTGCTTATACTTTTGTAGAGGCTCTTGACCACAATACAAAAATTTTGCTATATTCAGTTGCAGGTGGTCAAGCTCTTGAGATGACTTATGAGGAGCTATAAACTTTATTAAACCACATAGTACAAGGAAACCCAAAATGACAATCAGACCTGAGGAGTGCCACAAAAAGAATTGCAGCTGTATTGAAGGTGGACCAATTCACAACAATATCAGCTTAGGTTTTTGTATTACAAAATTTGATAAAAACTCAGTTTAGCAACATGAAATTGGAGCTACACAACCTACCACAACAATCAATGTAATCCAACAAGCTGCAGGTTAGTGTGAAGTCTGTGGAAATAGTGGTCATACAACTGCTATGTGTGCTTCAAATCCAAAATTGGTAATGTATGTGGGCAATACTCAAAAGGCCAAATTATGGTAATGCCTACAACATGAAGTGGCATACTCAGCCTTGGAACGCTCAACAACAACAAATTCAGCAACTAAAGGCATAACCAAATCAGTCAACTAGCAACTTAGAAAGATAATGAAGCAGGTTCTAGCTAATCAAACACAGTTGGCTGCAAATGTAAAAAATTAGCAAGCGGCCCAGAGAAGCTTAGAGTTACAGTTGGGTAGTTACAACAAGCATTGAATACTAGTCCTCAAGGTGGTTTTCTAGGAGATACAAAAAATCCAAAATAAGTTATGGCAATCACTTTGAGGAGTGGTAAAGAGCTTCAAGGAGAACCTCTAAAGGTAACAATAGAGGTAGATGCAGATTTGATCCCCCATAGGTAAATGATAAAGTTGCTGAAAAATCGAGGATATCTGAGTGCTTGAAATAAAAAGCTGCTAAAGAAGTGAAGGAGATGCCATCACTTTTTTTCCCCTCAGAGGCAAATAAAAGCAAAAGAGGATGCCATGTTTAAGAAGTTCTTTAACACATTCAGAGAGCTTCACATTAACTTACCTTTCTTAGATATTTTCAGGGTATTCCCAAGTACGGTAAGTACTTGAAGGATGTGGTTGTGAATAAGGTAAAGTTGTAGGATGTGGAAACGTTAGCACTCACTGAAGAGTGTAGCGCTGTAATTACACAAATAATGTCAAAAAAGCTTAAGGACCCTGGAAAGTTTACTCTCCTTATATAGATTAGAAACAATGAGGTGGTTTAGTCACTTAGTGATTTAGAGGCGAGTATCAACTTGATGCCCATATCTCTGTTTAAGACATTGGGTTCGGGTAAGCCCAGATCATGCACTTTGCATCTACAACTGGCAGACGGGTCCATTGCCTATCCAAAAGAAATCACTGAGGGTGTCCTTATAAAGGTTGGTAAATTTGTTATTCTTGTTGACTTTATTATTCTAGACTTTCAGGAAGATGAATAGACACTAATCATCTTGGGGCATCCATTCTTAGAAACCGGAGGAGTATTAATTGATATGAGGGAAGGCACACTCATGATGAGGTTGGAGTATAAAAAGGCAGTATTTAAAGTTTACAAAGTGCTCAACATAACATCCCAATATAAAGAATTATGTATGTCAATGTTATTAAATGGGATAATTATGGTGTGGCTAGTCCACCAAAGGCCTCTTCGAACACCCTCATTGAGCAGCTAAAGCCTACAATACTACAACCTAACATGATCCAAGTTGATGAGCCTAGAAAGGCTAATGTTGTTAAAAAATATACTATCCTTGAGAATTCACACCCAAGAAGAGTAAAAAGAATAAGAATATGGAGACCAAGTGTGAAAAAGAGGAGGAAGAAAATAACTAAGTCGTTAGTTGGGTCGTGCCGCGACACTAAATCAGGTGCTGCTTGGAGGTAACCCAAGTTAAGTAGGTCTGTTTTATTTTTCCACTTTTAGTTTTTATTTCATACAGTTTTTGTTTTGTTGAGTCATAGGTTAATGAAAAGTCTGAGTACTAGAAATCTGAGCTAAGAAGCATGTAAAAGACTGAGTATGTGCTCCACAAACCTTTTTATGTGTAAATATACTACTAGCTAGGCCTAGAGACTTCAGGGAGTATTTCTATCTCTTAATTTTAAGTTCACTTTAGGGACCATCCCTAATTTTTGGCCCAATTTACAATTTTTTTGTGTAAGATATTCTTATTAGTGTAATTTTTTATTACCTGGTGCAAGTGTTTTGTTTGGTAAAAGCATGTTGAATGAGTGAATTGCTACTTTTGAAATTCCCTTATCCCCTTCGTTGATGGACCTTAACTTGATCTAAAATAGTTACTAAGTGCTTCAGTGTAAAATTGATTTAGTAAGGAGTTTGAAAAATCAGAAGAGAAAGGTGAAATTTATGCCCCAAGGTAATAGTTATTGGTGTTGATAATTAATGTGTGGTGGAAGGATGTGATAGAAATTGAGCTAGAAACATTACCATGGTTGTAAAAAAGAAAAAAGAAAAAAATTGATTCATGTGGTAATAAACAATACTTCCACCATATGTTTGTGAAAATGCTTAAAAGAGATAGAGCAAAATAAAAGATTTGGGTAGATAAATATCGTGTAAATTGGTTGTTGGAGATTGGTTATAAATGTATAATGTAGTGTATTAAAGCGCTTAGATAGGTTAGTCACTATTCATAAATAGTTCCTACCTATCCCTTAGCCTACATTACAACCCGAAAAAGACCTAATTGGTCCTAAGTTCAACATTCTGATATTAGTGGAGAACTAAACTAAGGGCAAGCCTATGGTTCATTGTGTGTAACTTGTGAATTACTTGTTAGAGTGAGTGTAATTTGATTCTTGTACCCATTATGTAATAAAATGCTTTTATGTGGGTGATTATGGGAAACTTAGTTGTCGTGAGGGGCACATGTTTGATGAATGTGGGTGATTTATATGATGTACTTGATTGAGAAATATTTATGAGTTTTCCAATTGGTGAGTAAAATATTGACGCTAGGATGTTTTGGAGTATTGTTCATGAGCTATCAATTGTGTAAATAACATGTTTAGTTTAGAAACTTGCATTTTGTGTAGTCATTGTAGTACTAGCTTGAGTGTTTTTCTTGTCTTAGAAGGGTATATTCTCCTCAACTTATGATGCTTAGAGTAAAGATTTGTTCGAGGACGAACAAAGATTTAAGTGTGGGGTGTTGATGTTGGGTGTATTTAAGCACTCTAGTGTGACTATTCTAGCTTAATTGTTCTTGTTTTGAGGATAATTCGGGTGATTTATGTGTTAATATTATATAAATAAGCATATGTGTCCAAGTACATATTTACAATGTTCAACTTATTTTCCAATTAAGTTTGTACTTAATTGAGTCATTTAGAGTTCAACCCGGAAAACTAGTGTTACTAGCGTGAGCTAGGTGTGTGTCTAGTTAGTTTCATTGAATTCGATTGTGTTTAATAGGTTTAAAATTTGTTTTAATGGTTTAATTATATGTGAAACAACTTGTTGTAAATGTACAAGGTTCAATTTGATTAAGTTAAGAGGAGGAATAATAAGTGAAGATCATTCCGAATTAGCTTTATTTTAGCTCTTGTTTTAATTTATCGTTGAGGATATTGTATTGTTATGATCTCTAATTTTTGGTCTGTGATGATGTAGGAAGATTTGTGAGTTGAATATGGTGATATATTGATGATTTGAAGGCCGAAAATTCATTGGAAATACACTACAAAAGGCATGGAAAAAGGAGGGATGTTCAACACTTAACGAAAAATAGAGGCTAATTCCAGTGAGCCAATGCAATAGCAACACGACACACCAATCCAGCAATGCTATGACCAATGTTCTGAGTTGATGTGCCCAATGCGCTGGTTGACGCGACACATCACTGTGTCCATGCATTCTATTTTTGGCTAACACAGATAGAGATTATGCACAATAACAATATAATATATTTCCCATGTGGGAATCTTGTGGGAATTATCTTGGAATACGTGAAAGTATATTAATCCTATAGGTATTAGGAGTATTATATTATACATACACATGCTGCACATTAACTTAGAAATTTTGGACAATTCTGGACACCTGGGGATGTTGGGGATCCTTGGACACTTTGTGATGGTTTGGACGTAGTGGATTAATTTTTGAGGAGGCTGCTGCTACGTTTAGGTTCTTTTAATTCTTTAATTAGGCTTTAATTATTCATATCATGTATTCAATTATTTGGATCTTGATTATGAATATTATTGTTTAAAAACCCCCTTTTCGAGGTTAAAGACAAGAACATGAGTACTATTATTTTGGATTAATTTCGTTGGATTTGCTTATCTCATTTGTTTGTTTGTTTATTCTTGTTTTAATTATCTTATAGATTGATCACCCTTAAAATATATCAATTGTCAACCTTGTGATCTCAGGAGAGGGAATAGAGAGATAGAACATGGGAATAAACAAAGTTTGAGTTTTTATTCTTTATAAAATAAGGAATTTGAATTAGTGTCTAGTACAAGGATATACTTAGATGCCTTGATTCAAACATATGATGATATATTTAATAACTTAATTGTATTATTACATCCCCGCTCAATGATATAGTTTTAATGTCCAAATTAGGTAAACGATTAGAGGTTGGGAGACCGTGATCATGCAATTAACCCTACGAATCAACAACCAAGTTAATCAATTTAACGAATGAAGTTCAATAACATAGTATGATTGTTCAAGGTGCTTTAACCCTGGGATTTACTTCATTGATTGTTCCAAGTCTTTATTTTATGCATTATTTACTTTTCTTTAGTTTACAAATTGTAAACTCTCTTTTTGGTTACCTTTGCATCAAATTAATGTTTAAAGGTAAACTAGAATTTAATAGTTGTTAGATCAAGTCTCTGTGGGATCGATACTTGGCTTTCTTTAAGGCCACTTTACTAATTGGTAGAACACGTACACTTATGTGTGCGCTTAGGCACTGTCATATATTTAAGGGTATGATGGGGTCACGTCCTAATCTAAACTAATGTTATCTATCCTTTAGAGGCTTTGTAGACTATTATTAAAGTAAAGCACAATGGTGTTTTATTATCTAGTAATCAAGGCCCCAATGACCAAGTCATGTATATCTATTATAGGCCTATCTACATTGGTATTTCATCAAGAAGTTTTACCTATACTTGTTAGAGCGTTATAATTATTATAGTTACTTTCATAGTATCCCAAGGTATAACTTTGTTCTCTCAAGCCTTTAAGGCATCGGGTGCCTGTATGTCTCAACAGGATAGGAGGCATGACATAACCCTTATCTTGATCCCAATTAAATATTACCTTTTAAGTCTCTAGTTATTAGATGAAATCTAACCATCTTATGTAGATAAAACCTAGAAGAGTCGATCGGTCACTAAACTCCAAATTACTGTTTTCTTTGTCTTTTCCTAGTCACTACTCCTCTTTTGGAGTAAGTAGTAATGTCTAGGTGGGATATTAATCTGTACACCCATTAAGAAAACTATTATAATGAATATAAAGCAATGCATACATGGGTACCAGTTTCGAACAACAAAAGCACTTCCCCTACTTTGTGAATCTGCCAGGGTTTCCACAACACTAGCTATGGGTTTTAGCCACTCATGCATGTGAAGAAATCAGTAACATTCATAATCAAAAGCATAGACAAAATCACAATGATAAGAAGTGTAAAAACCTAACCGTAATTAAATTAATGAACCAAAGTCAATATAAGAGAATCCCAAAATCAAAATTAAATCTTGGAATAAAACTATGTTTGTATCAAAAGTGCGTAACTCCTACTAAAATCACATAACGGGTATTTATAGTACACTAGGAAACCCTAAAACCAAAGCCCAAACAAAATAGGAAAAAATAGGGTCGGTGGCCATATGTGGTCTGTACCTTCGCTCTGACCTTGAGCACAGGTAGTACCTACGTTCTTGACCCTGGGCACTGCTAGTGGATGAAAAAGTCCTGGAAGATCAACTCTCAGGATTTTGGACTTCGGGCACTTGCTTTTCTTACTTGTTGTCTGTAGGTCCTACTTGCGATCCACATGTTGACTTAGTATGACTGCGAATCATCTTTTCAGCTCTTTTTTGATTTTCAAACATGCTTTGATCACAATCAAGCCGGAAAGTATTCCGAACATTCCTAATTTCTCCAAAAAGAAGCCAAAAATACCTCTTTTCCTCCTTTTTCACAAACTTAGCATCCAAAACATGATTTCTTGCAAAACATACCTAAAACACATCATATCTAACAAAATAACCTCAGAAAGTTGCATATTTTCCTCATTTTAAGCATCAAAAGTTCTATATTTCTATAGCACATCTACACCCTCAACTTAGAATGTTTGCATGTCCACAGGCAACAAAACACAACAAAAACAAAAACAACACATAACTAGGAGAATCTAAGCTATTCAAGGCAGTCAGTCAACACTTAAAGCTCAGAACACAACACCCCCTCCAATCTTATTTTTCAAAACCTAGTGTGTATGAACATGAAGCACTATGTGACACAATGGGATCTAGGTATGGAAATTACATTAGCAATAGAAAACCACTCATAAATACAAGTTAAACTACCTGAAATAAGCAAATAGCTTGCATATGACTCAAGTGCCCTCATAACAAAGATGTCCCACTCACTCATAGGAAATAATGCATGTCGATGCAGGAAAGGTCAAGAGACTCAGAAGAGAAGTTCCAATCAATGCATGTCAAATACCCTAGGCTTTTCCCTTAATTTATTTAACTTAGCATTCAGATAGTCAAGTTTGGATCACTATAGGACTTTTCTTGTCTTGTAATGTAGGCTTGGGGGCTGGTATGGTACATATGGACATATCAAATGACTAAGACTCCTTGGCACTACACTAACCTTAGGGTCTCACTTACTGTCCAATTTCTTTTTCATTCTACCCTTATTGCTCACTTTTTATTATTTATTGCACATTCAGGCTGAGTTTGGTATTTTATTCTTTCTTTTTTGCTTTTTTCACAAATTTTCTTTTCTTTTTCTTTTCATTTTATACCATACCCAACCCTACTAACTTTTTGCTCATATTTTACCCTTCTTCATACCAATTTTACATTACTCTCAAATTTGGTGTTTTTCTTTTGTTGAGGTGCATAATTTCCAAGTAGGACCAAGACCAAAATAGGTTCATTATAATATAAATGGGAAGTTGAATAATGAAACAAGAAAAATAGTCTAGAAAGCTTAAAACAGGGATCAAGGGATACAATTCATACATGGAAGGTCGTTTAGGCTAAAAGTAGACTAAAATAAAAAATAGCCTATAATCCTTTACTAACTGACTATCCTTCAACCCATGCAAGACTAACCACGCAAGTTATGAATTCAACACACAAAGGGAACTAGAAAATATCTCACACACACATAGCATAAATTTAATATTGCTAACTACTACCTATCAAGTTCATGCAATTGTTACCAACTGAGTATTATGTCCCTAATTTTAATGCCATAACAAGATCCACAATGTTCACTCATATATACATTCACATAATTCTAAAACACAAAATTTAGAAGGGGTATCAAAAATCAATCAAAACATGAATACAACCCTAAATTCATAAAAATCTCCTAATTGCAATAAAACAACACCATACGAAGTAAAACAAAATATTACACAAAAATTATCCTGGACATGGCAGTTCTACAACCATACTGCGATCGACAAGAAAATAAGCACGATAAAAAAACCTATGGCAGAATGGAATGCCCACCCCGACTAAAAACTATGTACTATCCTCAATGCGCTAAAACAAAATAGAGGGAAGTGAGAACATACCTAGGATGCTCTAGGTGCTCAAATTATGAGAATTCCCAGATGGGGGCATATCAGCTAACAAAGGCAGTGGTGGTGGCAGTGCACTACTAGATATTTCACTTGCTGTTATAGATGCATGCCTCTGGCTATCGACGAAAGCAGACTCCATGGAATTATGTCTGGCCTTTTTAATAGACCGATCATAGGCAACTCAGGGTCCAGCAAGTCATCTATGTGATCTCTCTTTGCAACAACTCCTAGGACCACTTCATCATCTGCACCGAAGAAATCAAACTATCTCAATATGAGTGTAGGTGATATCTGGACCATCGAGGGTATAACTGAATGACTGACTGTTACATCGCTCTCTATGAGAGAGCATACCTCTAATCATAAAATATTAAACTCCTCTCTCATATGGGTTGTATCCGGTGTATCTATCTCTATAAATTAGATTGTAAGCCATATGTCAAACTTATCGAGCCTGTCTCAAAGTTGGTACATAGCTCAGAAAGTGCAGTACTCAGTGCAGCCTCCCGTCTAGCCTCTACCTGCTTAAATCAAGTCCTAACACCTAATTTTATCTGCTCTTTGAGGGTAGCCATCTTAGTCTCTAAAAACCTCACCCTAGTAATCATGGCCCTATTGACTCTGAATTTTAGATTACCTTTCTCCATGCGAACCATAACTCTACTTGTCTCCATAAATGGTCTTCCCAATATAATAGGCATCTTGGTGTCAACCTCACAGTCTAAGAAGATAAAGTCAGCTAAAAATATGAAGTTATCCACTCTCATGATCACATCAAAAGATATTCCCATAGGTCTTTTCACTGTGCGATCAGCCATCAACAGCCGCATCAAAGTTGGTTTTGGAGGGTTCAAGCCCAATTTCTTGAATACGGCCAGTGACATCAAATTAAGGCTGGCCCCTAAATAACACAAGGCTCTGGCAAATTAGGATGACCCAATAGTACATGGTATAGTGAATACTCCAGGATCACCCTTTTTCTACACCAAAGACCTATTCATGACTGCACTGTAGTGGTGCATAC
Source organism: Capsicum annuum (assembly GCF_002878395.1). Taxonomy (NCBI): domain Eukaryota; kingdom Viridiplantae; phylum Streptophyta; class Magnoliopsida; order Solanales; family Solanaceae; genus Capsicum; species Capsicum annuum. The sequence continues at coordinate 89,094,881 of NC_061119.1, read as the reverse complement.
CATCAACATCCTCAATTGTCACTTCTTTCTTCGTTGTAACCTGATAATTCATGAACCTGGCATATCTGGGTATCTACTCTAATGCCTCAAGAAGAGGTATTTTCTAGCTCTATTCTTTCAGTATATCAATGAATTTCTCAAACTTACCTTCCTCTTTCTTTATCCTGAATCTCTGAAGGGAAAGGTGGGGGAAATCTCAGAATTTTTTTGAATTCTAGCTCAATGAATGGACCCTTACATTTGTCTTCAACAGCTTTACCTTTATCACCAGTTACCTTTTTGGACTTAATAGTAGGTATCTCATTATCAACAACTTCTACAGAGGTTATGGGGGATCCATAGTAGGTGATACCACTCCTCATGGTAATAGCAAGTACATGACCATAAATTTTTTAGAATTTGCATCATGTTTCTTAGAAGGGTAGCTGGCTGCCTTTGGTTCAAAGTTGTTGACATCTGCCCAAACTGGTGCTCCAGCTGCTTGATAGCAGTGGTAGGTGACTCAACCTTCTAGGTCAATCCTAAAATGTTGGCCTTAATCTCCTTAAGGATGATCTCTTTATTTTCTTGACCCTTCACCAACTTAGCCAACATCTCTTCCATTCTGGATTCTGCATCTCATTTGCTAGGTGGAATGCACCTATCTCCCTTCTCTTTTTAGTCATCCTTATTTCTCCAGTCACTATCTCGCTCTTTGCTATGGTATCTAAATCTATAATAGTAGTTCCTACCTTGATTCCCTTTCTCTTGGTCTTGAAAAACCGCTATCATACGATCCAGATAGTTTTATTCCTCTTCCAATTCTGATTCAAAAGATTTAAAAGCTGACCTCTGTGCTGCTACTGCATTCACTTTGTCAGAAGTTGCTACTACAAGTTGCTTTGGTAGTACCCCAAGATTAGTAATTAGCAATGCAATCTCTTGCATTGCTATTTCATCAGCTACTTTCTAATCCTACGAAACACCAATAGCATAAGTGCCAAATCCCGTCTCAACCTTCCAAGTTTGCCACCCTCGATTAATGAGCAAAATTAAATACAACATCTCTGAAGCTGTCTTCCAACGTAGTCTCATAAAAGCTCTAGAGATATGGTGTCTTCCATGGATCTGGAGCTGATGGTAAGGGCTCTATTGAATATCTCTAGTAATCTCGTCCCTGACAACTGATGGTTTGGAACTATATTCTTCATGAACCTAAACCATTCCTCGTACATCGATTCTTACTGAAGCTGCCAGAAATTATAGACCTCATCCGTAGGTAAAAATATCTCAATAAAGTAAAGAACCTGTTAAGGAATTGGCTTCGCAACTCATTCCATGTAGTGATAGAGCCTATTGGCAGTTCCCTTAACCATAAAAATGCATCTCCTGTAAGTGAGAAGAGGAACAACCTCAGTCTGAGTACTTCTAGATTTACCCCTATATTTGTATACAAACTACAGATATCAATGAAATTGGAAAGGTGTAAGTTTGCATCATCTGTAAGTAGACCTGCAAACACACCCTTCAGATTTAAAAGGTTGATCATTGCACTTATGATGTCAAACTTGATGCCTGGGGGTAAAACAGGAAGAACTATGGCTCCAGTCTCTATTGGCTTAACATATTCCAAGTCTTCTTCATCATTTATATATGTCTTCACATATTGATATGCTTGGATTACTTGAACACGAGCACCTCTAGCTCTATTTTGATTCCCACCGAGTGCTGCTCGAGGGTCTGCTGCTTGTCTTTGCTCAGCTAGCTCTGTCTCCCTAGCTACCCGCTAAAATTTTTTCGTTACCCTCCTCAGCTTTAGCTTGAGATAACAACTCACTAGTCTGTCGATCAACAGTATCCTATACTCCTTTGGGGGGAAGGAGAGGTATAATGTTACGAACCCCTTCAGAAAGTTTACCTTTTTTCTGCTCAAATATCTTACTAGGTATTTGTAGGATCCTCTTTGCATTTGGATTTAGTGGGAGTAAAGGATTATCTCTACTCCATTGCTAGGCACACACCAGCGTATGCCCAAGTAAGAACAAAACCAAACCAAAAAATGCAATAACTTCAAATCATAAGTCAAGATCATTTTCCCAGGCAACAATGCCAAAATTTTAATGACATCCAAATAACACCTCCTCTAAGATGATGATACGATCGTTATCAAAATATAGTAGTAACCCAACAAAGGTTAGGGTTGAATCCCAAGGGAACACATGGAATTATAGATCTCAACAATTGTAGTTAGCAGGCAGAACAAGAATAGTAAATGGTGGGTTTTGATGTAATAGTCTCTAGTAAGTAACTATATTAACTTCAATTGTAATGAATCGTAGGTGAACACTAGGATTTTGTTCCTCCTATATTTTTAACTCTGTAGGCTTATCATGCATTGTTGAACCACCGATACTTTGCATGTAGAATCAATAAGTTATGTACCTTTACAGTCTTTTGGATGAGCAAAAGGATTTCACCCTTTACCTTTTGACTCTCATGATATTGCCTTACTAACAGTTATCTTGATCCTAGTTAACTATTACCTTTTGAGTCTCTAGTTATTAGATGAAATCTAACCATCTTACGTAGATAAAACCTAAAAGCATGGATCGACAGTTAACTCCAAAGTACTGTTGTCTTTATCTTTTCCTAGACAGTACTCCTCTTTTGGAGTAAGTAGCAATATCTAGGAGAGATCCTAATGTGTGCACCCATTAAGAAAACTATTATAATGAAGATAAAACAATGTATGCATGGGTATTGGTTTGGACCAACAAAAGCACTTCCCCTACTTCGTTATTTTGCCAAGGATTCCACAACCCTAGCTATGGGTTTTAGCCTCCCATGCTTGTGAAGAAATCAGTAGCATTCATAATCGAAAGCATTGATGAAATCATAATGATAAGAAGTGTAAAAACCCACAACCATAACTGAATTAATGAACCAAATTCCATACAAGAGAATCCCAGGTCAAAATCAAATCTTGGAATCAAAATATGTTTGTGAGTATCAAAAGTGTATAAATCCTACAAAAAAACACAAAGGGTATTTATAGTACAAAAGGAAACCCTAAAACCAAAGCCCGGACGAAATAGGAGAAAATAGGGTCGATGGCCATATGTGGTCTGTACCTACGCTCTAACCCTAGGGCAGGTAGTACTTGTAGTCCTAACGCTGGGTGTAGGTACAGGGAGAGATAGCGGATGAAAAAATCCTGCAAGTTCAGCTCACAGGATTTTGGACTTATGGAACTTGCTTTGCCTACTTGCGGTCTGTAGGTCCTACTTGCGGTCCACATATTGACTTAGTAAGTACCGAGAGTCATCTTTTTATCTCTTCTTCAATTCTCGAACATGCTTTGATCATGATCAAGCCGGAAAGTATCCGGAACACCCATAATTGCACCAAAAAGTAGCTAAGAACATCTTTTTTCTTCTTTTTTCAAGAACTTAGCATCCAAAACATGATTTTCGGCCAAACATACCCAAAATACATCATATCTAACAAAATAACCTCAGAAGCTTGCATATTTTCCTCATTTTAAGAATCGAAAGTGCTATATTTCTATAGTACATTAGATACTTGCTAGAAGACCCTATCACTAATTTTGAACCTTAATGGCTGACGTCTACGGTCATCATAACTCCTGTATCTAATCTGAGCTGCTCGTAGCCTATCCTAAATAACCCAAACTGAATCAATGACTCACAAAGAAAATATGTACCACAACGCCTAGCCTCAAAAGTCTCAAGCCAACCAATATGACATCGACATTGCCTACCATACAATGCTTTAAATGGGGCCATCTGAATACTCGAATGAAAGCTATTATTATATGAAAACTCCGCCAATGGTAGAAACTAGCCCCGTTGACCCCCAAAATCCAACACATAAGCATGGAGCATGTACTCCAAGACCTTAATAGTCCGCTCTGACTGTCCATCCGTCTAGGGTTAAAATATGGTGCTAAGGTCAACCTGGGTACCCAATTCCTCCCAAAATATTCTCTAGAAGCTAGAAGTAAACTGAGAGCCCCCATCTGAAATAATGGAAACAGGTACTCTATGTAGGCAAACCATCTTTTGAATATAAACATGGGCTAACCTTTCAGCAATGTTGGAGACTCGAATGAGATGAAAATATTTAAACTTGGTCAATTGACCCATGATGACCCAAATGCTATCAAAACTACATGAAGTGTTAGGAAATCCATCTATGAAATCCGTAGTAACTCGCTCCCACTTCCACTCAGGAATGGGTAACTGCCGAAGCAATCGACCAGGCCTCTGGTGCTTGGCTTTTACCTACTGACAACAAATATATCAGCCACAAAACCTGCTATATCACTCCGCATACCACTCTACCAGTAAGGCTGCCTCAAATCCCTATAGATCATAGTTGTCCTAGGGTGAATAGAGTATCTGGAGCTATGAGCCTCACAAAGAATGAAGTGATTCAAATATCTAACCCTTGGAACCAAATCAGAACCATTAAGCCTTAAAATACCCTCAGAATCTAAGGTATCCCTCCTAGACTCACCTCTCTGCACCTGATCTCGAATGTTACGAAGCCTACTATCCTCAAATTGTTGACTTTGATTCTACTCCAAAAAGGCATATCTAGCCTCGACACTTGCAATGATCCTCCGAGAGTTAATATATCTAAATGAACTATCAAGTTAACTAAGGACTGGATGTCCAAAGCTAATGACCGTTAAGAAATTAAAATAAAGGCTAAGCTATCCATACCCACTACTTTAGGTTCAAGGCATCTGTTACCATATTCGCGTTGCTAGGATTGTAGGGAATAGAAATATCATAGTCCTTCTGCAACTCAATCCATCTATGCTACCTCAAATTAAGCTCTATCTGGGTTATAATATACTGAACACTACGGTGATCAATAAAGATCTCACAGCAAACCTTATACAAATAATGCCTCTAAATCCTAACCATAAATACTACCACTGCTAACTCCAAGTCATGAGTGAGGTAGTTGCACTCATGCACCTTCAACAGCCTTAATGTATATGTAGTAACATAACTCCGCTGTATTAGAACACACCCAAGACCAATATTAGACGCATCACAGTAGACAGTAAAACCTTTGCCCTTAAGAGGAAAAGTCAGAGCAAGAGCTAATGTAAATAAATCCTTAATCTTCAGAAAGCTTGCCTCATAACTCACAGAATACTTTAAACAAAACCTCCTTATTGGTTAGTTTAGTCGTCAGGGTTGTAGTGGAAGAAAAACCCTCAATGAACCGCCTATAGTAACCTGCCAACCCAATAAAACTACAAACTCAGCAAGTGAAGTAGGGCTAGCCCAACTAAGAATTGCCTCAATCTTTGTAGGGTCCACTATAATACTATCCTGGAACACTATGTGCCCCATGAAAGCTATAGACTCAACCTAGAAATCGTACTTTAATAACTTAGCATAAAGCCAATAACCTCATAAAGTATAGAGCACAGTCCTCAAATACTGCTCGTGCTCCTTTATACTCCTTGAATACACTAGAATGTCATCAATAAATGTTATCAAAAAGTAATCCAAATACGGCTTAAACATGCAGTTCATCAGATCCACAAAAACTGCTAGGGCTTTGGTTAACCCAAAAGACATCAACAGGAAATCATGATGACCGTAATGAGTCTTGAAGGCTTTCTTAGGGATGTTCGCACCCCTAACTGTGCACTATTGGTAACTAAACCTCAAATCTATATTAGAAAACACTGTCGCACCCTGAATCAGTTAAAATAAATCATTGATACGAGGCATGGAATACTTATTCTTCACTATGACCTTATTCAACCGTCTTTAGTCGATAAACAAATGCATATATCCATCTATTTTTCCATAAACAAAGCTAGAGCACCCCAAGGAGATATACTTGATCAAATAAAACCCTTACCTAGATGATCTTAAAGTTGACTATTTAGCACTTTTAGATCACCAGGAGACATATGATATGGAGCCATAGAAGTAGGTCAAGTGATTGGCTCAAAGTCAATAATGAACTCTATGTCACGTTTGAGAGGAAGACTAGGTAGGTTCGTTGAAAACACTTTAAGAAACAAACAAACAATAGGGATAGAGTCAAGAGATGGAATCTCAGTACTAAAATCCCAAACATACGCAAGAAATAACTCATAACCCCTTGATATCAATAACCTAGCTTGAGTGCAAGAAATATTCCACATCAGTGTGTGGTTAATAGAATCCTTCCACACAATCAGGGGTATGCCAGGCATGGCTAAGGAAATAGACTTAGCAAAATAAGCCAAGACTGCATGGTAATGAGAAAACCATTCTATGCTTAGAATCGCATCAAAATTTATCATATCTAGGATACTAAGATAAATCTAAGTATCAAACCCCTAGATAGTCACCAAACAAGATCTATATACACAATCTTTTACTAAAAAATCACCTACTAGGGTAGTTACATGCAATGGTACAGATGAAGACTCAAAACATAAACCCAACCATAGTGCAAAATAAGCAAAACTATATGAAAATATGGAACTAGGATCGAACAAAGCAGAAGCTGGCTAATGACATATGAAAAATGTACCTATGATCATAATGCATCTTCTCTATAGAATAAAACTGCTCAACAATATTTGGAAAAAACTTCCCTAAAGATACCAAAATCTGTGTAGCCTTGCGAAGCGATAATCTCAATTCCCTAACAAAGCATCAAATCTGCTCGTACTTCATAGGTAGAATCATACTGGTGTGCCTAGATAGCTCATGAAATCTTGCCTTGTACTCAGCCGTAGATATAAAAACCTATCTCAAAGAAGAAAACTCATCTCAAAGATACTCACATATGCTGTGAGGCATATACTTCCCAAAGAAAGCCTTGGAGAACCGAGTCTATGTTACTAATGGGGATCCAGCTAGCATAGAATCAAGGTAACCTCTTCATCACCTCCTTGCTACCATGTCTATATAATAATCAACAAAGTCCACTTCACGTGACAAGACCAACCCCAAATTCCATAACCTCTCCTCACAACTAAATAGAAACTCATAAGTATCCTCTCCTGGATCCCAAAATTTAGGGTCGAGTTAATATCAAAAATTGGCCAGTATCTTCTGCTCATCTGAGGATATAACTGGATAGGCTACAACTGTATGTGGGACTACTGGTGCTAGAAGAAGCTTTATCCTAGGTGCCACTACTACAGGATGAGCTTCCTCAACTGGCAGACCGCTCACTATTCCTTGTAACTGTATTTATGAATCTCAAAAAATCGAAGAAGATATAAAACTGAGTGGAGCCTAGGAAGCTTATTAGCCTACTTACTGTTGTGGTTGTAGAATACCTGGATCTCTCTGATTCTCAGCAGCTATGATAGGATGAACTGATGGATCCCTAGCCTAATCTCAAACTGGGTTGCTGCTCTATTATGCCCATGACCTTTAGGTCGACTCAACCCCTAACCAAAACTTTATTAGGGGGCTCAGGTCCTGATCCCTGGAAATAAATGGAAATACATGGAAATGGATCAAGAAAATGAGATTTTTACTTAAGAATGCTATGTAGCTTCCCGAAGATAGGATATAGATATCTTCATATCGATCCATGGGACTCTACTAAACATAGATTCCAATACCAATAGTACTAGTGAAACCTAGGCTTTGATACCAATATGTCATAACCTAATTTCTCAAGTCATGATGGCGGCTCATACCTTATCCCACTAGTAAGCAAGCCATGACATAGCAAAGAATAATTAATAATTGGCTTATAGGAAGAAACTAGAACATACCATATGTAATGATAACAATAGTAATAATAAGCGAAAAACAAAAATAGAAACATATAAGCTGAGATAAAGAAAAAGACAAAAATACACAAAAAAATCCCCTAAAGACTTGGTAAAGGTCGGTACTACAAACACCACTAAAAGATACCCAGAGTAATAGGTAGAATCATAAACATAAAAAATATATATAACCACTCTTGAGTACAAAATGTTAAACTAAAAAATATCAAGGAAGATCAGCCTTGGACGACAACAAACTCACCCTGCTCTAAATTAGTAATAGAAAATAGAAATCATGTCAATGTCGGCTGCTAGTACTCAAATTTGTATTAGGGTAAAGATGTAGAAGTGTATTATAACTAGCCAAACAATGGGTATGTAGTAGGAATCATCAGACGACTGAGCTCAATACAGGAAAAGTATAACTAAAATGCGAGGGTGTAGTATAGTCAATAGTAAATAGGGATAGAAAAGTAAACAACAATTGAGCTACATAAATTCAATAAAGGAATAAGTAAAAGCAATGCAAAAAGATAAATAACACAGTAATAAAAGGAAAATAAAACATAACCTAACTGGGCCCCCATAAACCCACTAGGCACAATAAAAAGACTATTAACCCAACCATGCTCCCATAAGCCGGTGGGACATATAAAAAGTAAATTTTAAAGAAAAGTGTAAATAATCCATAACTAAACCAACCCCATGAAACCTTAGTAGCCATCTAAATGTTCACCGGGCTTTAATAGTCACCAATGGGTAGTAACAAAAGTCTAGACAAAGGGCTCGAACCTGTAGTGAAGGATATTAATAAGAGGCCATATGTTAGATTCAAATAGGAATTAGTGGGTAATAATAAGAGTCCACACACTTGACATACAACATAACTCATAATTACATGTTGTACATAGGAGCTCAAAGGAACCACACCTCCCAGAACAATAATAATCAGTAACAGAAATCCCAAATCATCATAACTAGATGTCAGACTCAAACTAAACGATAGTAATCATACCTAAAACTTACCATAGATGATGCCATAGTGCTGCTAAATTTTGCAATAAATGGTAGAAAAAAAGTATATGCTAACCCAAAAGTATATACTTGCCCGATGCAGCAAAAAACCTAGATAGAGCCAATCTAAAAAATCTTCCCAGCATCTTCTGATCCTAAACCAATATAGCAGGCTAGTATATCACTGGCTGAGTATCAACCAATTGAGCAACTGCCAGTATAGGAAGATCCTCAACTCTGGAAGTCATAGCTACAAGCTAGATTCTTGCCTCTATACCACTCTGATTTATGGACTATGCACCAACAGATGGTGCACCACCAACTAATCCCAAAAAATAAACCAAAGTATCTCTGAGAACTAAAGAAGGAAAAACCCCGAGGGATCCTGTGCTATGTCACAACCCAATTTCTCAAGTCATGATGCCAATACCTATCTAATCCTACCAGTAGGCAAGCTAAGCTATAGCCCAAATAATAGGTAATAGGCTAATTAATAGAAACCAAAAAATACCACATATAATGATAATAATAGAAATAATAACCAAAAAAATAATAAAAGAAAACATATAAAGTATATCCAAATGAGAGAATGAAAATGAAAAAAAATATAGAAACGAATCCCTCCCAAGTCCTGCTAAGGTAGTTACTAGAGCCACTATAAAAAATTACCCAGAGTACTACATAGAATATAAAACATATACAATATATACAAGCAGTCTTGAATAAAAAATATTAAACAGGAATAGATAGATGAAGATCAACCTCAAAAGACAACAAGCTCACCCTGCTCCAAATTAGTATTGGAAAATAGGAATCACATCAATGCCAACTTCTAGTACTTAGATCTACATAAGGGTAAATATGTAAAAGTGTAGTATGAGTACAAAAATAATGGGTACCTAGTAGGCATCATCGACCAACTGAGCTTAATACAGGAAAAGTATAACTAAAATATAATGGTGTAGTCTAGGTCAACAGTAAATAGAGATAGAAAAAGAAATAAATATTGAGCTATGAAAATACGATAAAGGAATAATTAAAAGAAATACAAAAAGATAAATAACACATTAATAGAAGGCAAACCAAACATAACCTAAGTAGGCCCCTATAAGCTTGCTAGGTACACCGAAGAAGACAATTAAACAAACCATGCCCCATAAGTCGGAGGGACACAAAAGAAGTAAATTTAAAGAAAAGTGTAAATAATCCATAACCAAACCGAGCCATTAAATCATAGTATTCATCCAAATATGAACAGAGCTTGAACAGACAATAATGGGTAGTAATGAAAGGCCAGACGCAGGGCTCAAACCAATTGTGATGGTTATTAATAAGAGGCCATACATCATATTCAAACTAGAAAAAGTGGATAGTAATGAGAGGTCACATACATGACACACAAGATAACTCATAACTAGATGCTGGACTCCAACCAAAACTCAGAGTAACCACAACTCCAAGAACAACAGTAATGAGTACCAGAACCCCCAAATCATCATAACTAGATGCCAGACTTTAACTAGAACTTATAGTAATCATACCTAACTATAGATTTAAAAGCCCAAACTATACCATAACCAATGCCATAATGGTGCCAAATTTCACCATAAATTGTAGAATAAAGTATATTATAACCCTAAACCATAGTCAAATACATTTAAACAACCTTTTGAGTAACTTAGTTAAAGAGATGAATCCAAGGTTTTGCAACTGGAATACCACATCCTAAGCTAAAAAATACTATATCATACTGAATGATAACATATGAAAATTTACTTGAATAGGGTCCTAACTAGATAAATAAGGCATGATATCTATATCAAATAATACGCAAACTACAACTAGTTGTCCAAAACTTACATGATAGCACATAATTATTCAACTTGTGACAGTATGATTCTCATTGATAATTTCACGAACAGGTTGAGGGCATGCCATTATCAAATCCCAACTCATCAAATTTTGGGGTACAATAACAACACCTCAAATAAATCACCATTCCCATGAACTCACACGTGCAAAAGGATAATTAAAACATGCATAATCACAATTTAAACAATATTCAATGATATGCATTCAAACCCCTCAACCTTGGTTTCAAAACCACCATTAATAATTCATGAACAATGATTAAAATATATTCTTTTAGTAAACTAAAAATGAGAGAAGAGTCGTATGCCTGAATTACAAAGATTCATGAAGGGAAATTGATCCTTAACCCCTTAGCTGATTACTTTGGAGAAGCCCTAGCCAATTTGGCCTAAGAGGATTTTGAGAGAGTAAAGAGGATGTTTAACCTCATAAAGTGCAGAATGAATGACCAAAAATCATTATAGGGACTTGGGTTCTTAAGGATTTTAAGTGAGAAATATCCAAAGCGCCTCCAGGTGAAAGCTGTAAAAAGTCATCCCTAGTTACAAGTCGACCCACGAACCCATCACCACTTCATATGACTCATATCCATGAGTCGTATCCTAGACAGTGAGTTGGACACACATACACTATCCTTCTAATGTCGTATTCATGAGTCGTATCCTAGAAAATGAGTTGGATACCCATACATTGTCTTTCTTATGACTCCATTATCCCCAAAAGTGACCTGACCACATGAATCATATGGTCTAGTCATATCAAAGATAGAACCTAATAGATTAGACCCTGGACAATATACAATTCAAACCTACCACTCATAACCTATCCTTATGGCTCTTGGTAAGCTACTTATACTCAAAGTATAGTCAAGTCACTAATATATTGATTTGGTTAAGGTTCATCATAACAACTTGTCACCACACCTATGACTCATACCACCAAGTCATAACCAAGATTGAAAACCCAACCATGACCCACTTGGCACCTAATGACTATGGTCACTTGATGTATACCAACACCAGATGACACGTATAATGATTCGTTACTTGGATAATGAGATCAAAGCTCAAGAATTTTCCAAGGGACAAAATCCAGGATGTTTTAATTTTCTCTCACTTGGATCATTCATCCCTGAACGATGGGATAAGGTGTAGACTAGCACTATAAAACTCAAACACCACCACTCTTACCTTTAACTAAGTTAGAAGAAAAGGATGTTAAGAATAACATTGTAAGACCCCGCAAAATTCTCTCGTAGTCTGAGTCTTAGAGCGTGTTCAGTAAAGTGTTAATCTAGCCCTAAAAGGTTAAGAAGTGTCTTCCCAATTGAGAAGTATTTTAAACCATGTAGAATTTCTCTAATATCTAATTTTAGTCATGTAAAGAAATGAATAAGCTTTCCGTTGATACCAAATTCGCCCAAATTTGGCACTCGGGCAAAAAGTTAGACCCATTTTAGTAAAATAGTGTGCCACCTAGCACTTTAGCGAGTTGCGGAGCTAGAAAAAATGGCAATCATCAAAATCAAGTGAGCCTCCATGATTATGGCACATCGTACCAAGGCTGAACTTTAGAGATGTCAATTTCCAGTGCACCAATGCCATTCCACCGCATCACGATTCTTTTCCAGTTCGCAACCAAGGTGGCAATGCAATTTGCATCACGTCGCGCCATCAAACAGTTTTTGAATTGTCCAATTTCCAGTAAGTTGGTGTGATTATGGTGCATCACATCAGCATGTAAAATCGAGATTTTTTATTTTCATTCCAAGGGAGAAAACGATCATTTTGATACCCCTTTATATACTTTTTAATATGGGATTTGGCTTCATTTAACCAAAAAATACTAGTTTTCTCTCAAAGTTGTTCTAGAACAAGAGCTAGGATTCCTAAATCATAACCCCAATTATCAATATTCCTCTGTTAACTTTTCAAGAATCAAGAAACTATGGTATGCAGATGTTGATTCTTGGGTCCCTTTCATCCAAGCAGTTTAAGAACCCTTTTCTAAATTTCAAAGATCTTATGTTTATGAGTTTTCATGTTTAATGTGAATTGAAATTGGAGTTCATGCTATTATTAAGTTTTAATTCTTGTTTTGTTGAGGAGGTTTCAAGTTTTGACCCTAGTATGTGATATTCATGTGATGTTCATAATAAACCCTCTTCAAGTTGCTTGATAAGTGATGTATTCATGTCAATTAAGTGTAGAAAGTTGAATAAGCAAAGCATGCTCCCCATATGTTTGATAAAATTCTTATGTGAAGAAATTAGAGCCATTATAGCATATTGACTAGAAATCCCCAATTGTGTGCTAGCCCATACATGCCAAGTGTTTTTTGAAAAGACTTAGTGAATGAATTATGACATGATAGATGAAATTCCCCAATTATGTACTCTTAAATACATGCTGAGTGTTTGATGTAAGACCTTATTGAATGGAGTATGAGCCAATAGCATGTCTCCCTATACAATTACATGTTTATAATTTCTAAATACTTCAAGAGATGCTTTAGTGATTGTGATAGTGAAGTAATGTCCATGGTCTTGATTATTCAAGAATGTTTATATTTACTTTTATGTTATCAAGTTCTAGGGGTATTTAAACCTGGCAAATTAGTTGCAGTCTGGTGCCCGTGTTAATTTGCTCGATAATATTTGTTAAGCCACGACTCTTAGAACACAGTGAGTTATACAACTCTATACTCTCAGATAGATATAGAACTTAATAAATCTTAGAAATCTCAATAATCTCAGTATTGCTAGTATTCTTTCCTCAGTTTAATACTCAGTTCAGACCTAGTAGTATTCAAGTATTCAATTTGAAACTCTTTATCATGTAGTTAGATAACGAGATACAGTAGTATTCCGCCAGATACAGAACTTAGTGAATTCAGCGTAACTCAGTCAGATCATTTGAGAAATAAGATCAGTATGCAATTTTGTTCAGTTTAAGTTAAGAATCAGTTCAAATTCTTTTAGTTGGGAGTAGGAGCTAGCACCAAGCAAGTGCAGGGATGTCAGCGCCCCGTTAGAGAGGTAGAGTCATTAGAAGCAATCCATAAACTTTTAAACTGCATAGCCAACACAGGATGAAGGAGTCACTCATTAAAAATGGCTTGTAATGCGCTAGATAGGCTTGTCTATTATACTGCCTTAGGCTTGACTTTCTGCGAGGGTCATCAATAAAAAGACTTGACCAGAGAGGTCATTACCCGTGGCACGGTATTGACACCCTTCCAGCTGGGGTTATAGGTTAGACCCTATCGGTACAAATTCAGGGCATGTCAGTTAAGTGAGCACTCCCACAGTTATAGTTTTAGTATTAGTCTTCAGAAAAGAACTCAAAAATCAGGACTGTCAGATACAGAGATCTATCTTAGTTAGGAACTCAGATAGTTCCATTGACTCATGGACCACCCGCTAGATAAGCATAGTCCCACATAAAATTATTAAGTAATCTCATTATCAGATTTAGAGATCACCCGTTAGATAGGCTTGATCTCAGTCTCAGATTCAGTGAATAATCTCATTATCAGATCCAGAGATCACTCGCTAGATAAGCTTGATCTTAGTCTCAGATTTAGTTGAGAAATCTCATTATCAGATCCAGAGATCACCAGCTAGATAGGCTTGATATCAGTCTCAGATTCAGTTGAGTAATCTCATTATCAGATGCATAGATCACCCGCTAGATAGGCTTAATCTTAGTCTCTAATTTAGTTTAATATTCTTATTATCAGATTCAGAGATGTTCCTCTAGATAGGTTTGATCTCAGCTATAATATTTTCTTATCATTAATAGTAGATTCCAAAATCTTCAGTTAGAGAGGTTTGATCTCTAATGTAGTCAGTCGAGAGTAGAAAGCTCAAAATTTAGTCATTGATATAAGTAGATTCTGTTAATCAGTTTCAGTATCATCAATTTTCAAGATCACTTACTAGATAAGACTGATCTCAGCTCCAGTACTCAGTTATCAGTATCAGATAATTTAGTGTTTAGTATCTCAGGCATTAGTAGTGAGTTTAGATGGTAGTAAAGTACTCTCATGATTATTCAATTAAGTAATTGTTCACGCATAAGACCTTTCATTTAACCTTACCTCATCTTTATATTTGGTACATCCCCGTACTGATGCCTTTTTGCTATGATATTTTATTTTACACCATAGGTTGGGAGGCACGAGATCCAGAGTACCCTTACTAGATCAGTCCCATTCAGCAGCAGTAGACTTAGTAGTGAGTCTTTTTTAGTCAAAGATGATCCTTATTTTTATTATTATCATATCAGACTTAGTTTAGTTTTAGTAGACGAAGCTAGTTTGGGACATGTCTTATCAACTCCACAGTTTAGACAGTTCAGAGGATTTTCAGACAAATGTATCAGTATTCAGTTTTCAATTTTAAGTATTTTTAGATTTTTTGAACCTTATGGCCATTTTTAGATATTTTGAACCTTATGGCCAATTTCAGCATTTATTATCTATATTATGCAGTGTTGAGGTACAATATCAGTAGAGGGTTAGCTTATGGTCCTTCGAGATCATGAGCACCGTGTGATGTTCTGGTTCCAGAAAATTGGGTGATTACAAACTTGGTATCAGAGCCTAAGGTTCAATACTATCCTAGGGAGTCTGAAAATCCGCATATAATAGAGTCTTGTGCATGGGTGTGTCGCGCGCTACATTTATGTACCAGAGGCTATAAGATGTTTTGGGAGTAGTTTCCCTTCTTTCAGTATTCATGTCGTGCGAGTGAGCATGAGCTCCAGTTGATCCTTAATCTAATCCACCTCTTTCTTCCATGTACAGAGTATGCCTTCTTACAGAGATAATGCCCATAGGGTTGATGACCTGTCACTACAGTAGTAGATCCTAAGAATGAGAATTTGTTATAGACAGACTTTTGCATAATTTTTTAGGTGCTATCCTGAGCTATGACTAATGTTCAGGGTAACTGTCAAGCTGTGGTCCCCGCTCACTATGATGGGGGTTCAGCCACAGCCAAAAATAGAGATTTTATTAGAATGAACCTTCCAGAGTTCTCTGGGTCTATAGAAGGTGAGAACTAACAGATTTATCTTGAGGAGGTGAAGAAGATCACCCAGGTTATGAATATTTTTGAGGAGTAGAGTGTAGAGTTAGCATCCTATAGGCTGAAGGATATTGCTCATGATTGGGTTGGGAAGTAGAAGAAGGGTAGAGGGGAGGACGCAACTCCCATGACTTGGCAGGAGTTTTAGTATGCCTTTTTAGATAAGTTTTTCCTACTACAGATGAGGGAAGCTAAGGTAGAAGAGTTCATGAACCTAAGGCAAGGCTCCATGATAGTGAAAGATTATTGTCTTAAGTTTAACCAATTAGATAAGTATGCACCTGACTTGTTAGCTGACCCTATAGCGAGTATGAGTAAGTTTGTGACTAGTGTGTTCGAGTTGGTATTGAAAGAGTGTAGAACACTCAATAGAGATATGGACCTTACTAGGCTGATGATGTATGCAAAATAGATTAAGGCAGATAAGATGAAAAAAAAAGAGAGAGAGAGTGAATAAGAGAGCCAGAACAGGTAGTCATGGTTTCTCTTAGGCTGGCTCCCAGGGTGGTAGCCATTCTCAGCATAGTCAGAAGTTGTCAGTCCTAGTTCCATCCTTAGATAGTGTACTCATACTAAAGTTTGGGGATGTCAGTCATGATGGGATGCCAGAACCTAAATCCCAGAGTAGTGCTAGTGGTGTTCATACCTCTCTACTTTATGGAGAGTGTGGCAAGAGCCACCTAGGCATGTGTAGAGCCAGTAGTGATGTGTGCTTTGGGTGTGGTAGGCCAGTTCATAGAATATGAGAATATAGAGTGCTAGCTTAGAGGGGTAGAGAGTTTCATCAATAGAATACCCCTACTAGTGCCAGTAGTGGTCAGCGTTAGAATAGACTTCATATGCTTCAGACCCACCATGATCAGAAAAGGTTCCCTGATATAGATTCTGGTATGTTATGAGTCCTTAATTAGATCCTTTGCTACCATTTTGAGCTTATATGTCAGCATGAGTCATGCATTAGTTTTAGATCTCAGTCGGTCAATCGTTACCCAATTCGTAAGTGCCCCGTGCACCGCCCTAGTATTTTAGCGAAGTGTGTTTAGAGGGACATAAAGTCCCAAGGGGGAGATACCCCATAAAATTGAAATACTTTCACTTCCTTTGATTCATTTAGTTGCATGTTCAGACTCTCCTTATGAAGTTAACATCGATTATCATTGCCTATCCATTCATGCTTTCGAGAGTCAGTACAGTCAAATATTCATGCATTATATATGCATGTTTAGTAGAAAGAATTCAGTTTTTCAGTGTATTCAGTCATACATTCCTGAGAACAACTAAGTTATGCATCCATACATTAGATATGCATATCTATTATGAGAATTCAGCTTATGAGTAGCTTTAGTAGAGTATTCTATGCATCAGATATGCATGTCTAGTATGAGATTTTAGAATATCAGTAGTTCTAGTTGCATAATGTTTCAATTGCTCCCGTTCTTTGTGTAAGTTTAGTCGATCAGTATTCTTAGCCTATCAAGCGATATTCAAGGACGAATGTTTCCAAGGGGGAGATATTGTAAGACCACACAAAATTATCACATAGTCTGAGCCTTAGAGCATGTTCAGTAAAGTGTTAATCTAGCCCTAAAAGGTTGAGAAGTGTCTTCCCAAGTACGAGGTATTTAAACCACGTAGAATTTCCCTAATATCAACTTTTTGACATATATAGAATTGAATAAGCTTTCCATCGATACCAAATTTGCCCAAATCTGACACTCGGGCAAGGATTTAGAGCCATTTTAGTAAGACGGTGTGCCACCTGGAACTTTAGCGCATCACAGAGCCAACCAAAATGGCAATCGTCAAAATCCAGTGAGCCTCTGTGATTATGGCTCATCGCTCTAAGGCTTCATTTTAGAGTTGTCAATTTCCAGTGCACCAATGTGATTCCACCACATCGCGGTGCCTTTCTAGTTCCCAATCAAGGTGGCAACGCGATTTCCACCACGTCGTGCCATCAAGCAGTTTCACAATTGTCCAATTTCTAATAAGTTGGCACGATTATGGCGCGTCGCACTAGCATGTAAAATCAGGATTTTTCAGTTTAATTCCAAAGGAGAAACAGTCATTTTGCTACCCATATATATACATTTTAACACGGGATTTGGCCTCATTTAACCCAAAAATACTAGTTTTCTCACAAAGTTGTTCAAGAACAAAAGCTAGGATTCCTAAATCAAGATCCCAATCATCAATATTCCTCCTTTAACTTTTCAAGAATTAAGAAACTAAGGTATGCAGATGTTGATTCTTGGGTCCCTTTCATTCAAGAAGTTTAAGAACCTTTTTCTAAATTTCAAAGATCTTATGTTTATGAGTCTTCATGATTTATGTCAATTGAAATTGGAGTCCATGCTATTATTGAGTTTTAATTCATATCTTGGTAAGGAGGTTTCAAACTTTGACCCTAGTATATGATATTCATTTGTTGTTAATAATAAATCCTCTTCAAGTTTCTTGTTAAGTGATGTGTTCATGTCAATTAAGTGTAGAAATTGTTGAATAAGCAAAGCATGCTCCCTATATATTTGACAAAAACCTTATGTGAAAAAATTAGAGCCATTATAGCATGTTGACTAGAAATCCCCAGTTGTGTGCAAGACCATGCATGCCAAGTGTTTGTTGAAAAGCCTTAGTGAATGAATTGTGACATGATAGAATGAAATTCTCCAATTATGCGCTCTTTAATATGTGCTAAGACCTTAATATATGCTGAGTGTTTGATGTAAGACCTTGTTGAATGGAGTATGAGCGAATAGCATATCTCCCTATACAATTACATGTTTATGATTTCTAAATACTTAAAGAGATGCTTTAGTGATTATGATGGTGAATGAATGTCCATGGTCTTGATTATTCAAGAATGGTTATGTTTTACTTTTTTGTTATTGAGTTCTGGGGGTATTTATATCTGACAAATTAGCTTCAGTCTAGGGCTAGTGTCTGTTTCCTCGATAATCTCGGTTAAGGCACGACTCTCAGGACTCAATGAGTTATAGAACTCTGTAATCTCAGATAGATATAGAACTTAAGAAATCTTAGAAATCCTAGTAATCTCAGTATCGCTAGTATTCTTGCCTCAGTTTTGTACTTATCTCAGACCTAGTAGTATTCAAGGTTTTAATTTGGAACTTTGTATAATGTAGTTAGATAAAGAGATTTAGTAGTATTCCACCAGATATAGAACCAAGTGAATTCAGTGTAACTCAGTCAGATCATTTGAGAAATATGATCAGTATCAGATTTAGTTTAGTTTAAGTTAAGAATCTGTTCAGAGTCTTTTAGTTGAGAGAAAGAGCTAGCACCAAGTGAGAGCAGGGATGTCAGCTCCCCATTAGAGAGGTAGAGTCGCTAGGAGAAATCCCTTAACTCTAGAATTATATATCCGTCGCAAGATGCAGGAGTCACCCGTTAGAAAAGCCTTGTCATTTGCTAGATAGACTTGATTATTTACTACCTTAGGCTTAACTTTCTGCGAGGGTCACCCATTAGAGAGGCTTGAACAGAGAGGTCATTACCCGTGGCATGATATTGACACCCTTCTAGCTGGGGTTATAGGTTGGACCCTACTATTTTAGATTCAGGGAATGTCGGTTAAGTGAGCACTCCTAAAGTCACAATTTTATATCAGTCTTTAGAAAAGAACTCAAAAATCAGGACTCTCAGATACAATCATCTATCTAAGTGAGGAACTCAGATAGTTCCATTGACTCATGGACCACCCAATAGATAGGCATGGTCCCACATAAAGTTATTGAGTAATCTCATTATCAGATCTAGAGATCACCCGTTAGATAGTCTTGATCTCAGTCTCAGATTCAGTTGAGTAATCTCATTATTAGATCCAGAGATCATCGGCTAGACAGGCTTGATCTCAGTCTCAGATTTAGTTGTGAAATCTTATTATCAGATCCAGAAATCACTAGCTAGATAGGCTTGATCTAAGTCTCAGATTCAGTTGAGTAATCTTATTATCAAATCCAGAGATCACCCGCTATATAGGCTTGATCTCATTCTTAGATTCAGTTGTGTATTCTTATTATCAGATTCAGACATCTTCCGCTAGATAGGTTTGATCACAAATATAATATTTTCTTATCATTTATTATAGATTCCGAACTCATCAGTTAGAGAGGTTTGATCTCTGATGCAGTCAGTCAAGAGTAGAAAGCCTAGAATTCAGTTATTGATATGAGTAGATTCTGTTAATCAGTTTCAGTATCATCAATTTTTGAGATCACTTGCTAGATAAGACTGATCTTAACTCCAGTACTCAGTTATCAGTATTAGATAATTCAGTGTTCAGTATATCAGGCATTAGTAGTGAGTTCAGATAGCAGTAAAGTGGTATCCGAGTTTTAATATTTTGAGTCATGATAATTTCAGTTATGGTTCGTGCATTCATATATGTTTTCTCATTCAGTACTCTCATGATTATTCAATGAAGTAATTGTTTATGCATAATCCCTTAAATTTAGCCTTAACTTATCTTTATACTCGATACATTCCCGTACTGACGCATTTGTGCTATGGTGTTTTATTTGACACCATAGGTTGGAAGGCACGAGATCTAGAGTACCCTTAGTAGATCAGTCCCTATCAGCAGTAGTAGGCATAGCAGTGAGTCCTCTTCAGTCAAGGATGATCCTTATTTTTATTATTATCGTATCAGACTTAGTTTATTTTCAGTAGACAAAGTTAGTTGGCGACATGTCCCATCAACTCCACAGTTCAAACAGTTTAGAGGCTTTTTGGATAGATGTTCCAGTATTCAATTTTCAATTTTAAGTATTTTTAGATGTTTCGAACCTTATGGCCATTTTTAGATGTTTTGCACCTTATGGATAGTTTCCATATTTATTATCTATATTATGCAGTGTTCAGGTACAATATCAGTAGAGGGTTAGCTTGTGGTCCTTTGGGATCATGAGCATCGTGTGACGTTCTGGTTCCAGAAAATTGGATCATTAAAAACTTGGTATCAGAGCCTAAGGTCAATACTATCATAGGGAGTTTGAAAATCCGCATCTAGTAGAGTCTTGTGCAGAGGTGTGTTGCACGCCACATTTATGTACAAGAGGCTATAAGATATTTTAGGAATACTTTCCTTTCTTTTAGTATTCATATCGTGCGAGTGCGCATGAGCTCCAGTTGATCCTCAGTCTAATCCACCTCTTTCTTCTATGTACAGAGTATGCCTCCTCATAAAGATAATGCCCATAGGGTTGATGACCAGCCACCTCAGCCAGTAAATCCTGAGACTGAGAATGTGTCATATGCAGAGTTTCGGGTACCTTTTTAGGTGCTAGCTCGAGCTGTGACTAATGTTCAGGGTAACCGTCAGGCTATGGCCCCACCTCAGTAAGATGGGGATTCAGCCACAGTCAAAATTAGAGATTTCATGAGAATGAACCTGCCAGAGTTCTATGGGGCAGTAGCAGGTGAGGACCCATAGCTTTATCTTGAGGAGGTGAAGAAGATCAACGAGGTTATGCATGTTTCTAAGGAGTAGAGTGTAGGGTTAGCATCCTATAGGCTGGAGTATATTGCTTATGATTGGATTAGGATGTGGAAGAAGGGTAGAGGGGAGGATATTACTCCCGTGACTTAGAAGGAGTTTTAGGATACCTTTTTAGATAAGTTTTTCCCTCTAGAGATGAGGGAAGCTAAGGTAGAAGAGTTCAAGAACCTAAGTCAAGGCTCCATGATAATGAAAGATTATTGTCTTAAGTTTAACCAGTTAGCTAAGTAAGCCGCTGACTTGATAGCTAACCCTAGAGTGAGTATGAGTAAGTTTGTGATTGGTGTATTCGAGTTGGTGTTGAAAGAGTGTAGAACTGCTATGCTCAATAGAGATATGGTCCTTGCTAGGCTGATGATGTATGCATATCAAATTGAGGAAGATAAGATAAAAGAAAGAGAGAGAGTGAGTAAGAGAAATAAAATAGGTAGTCATGGTTTCTCTCAGGTAGGGTCCCAGGGTGGTAGCCGTTCTCAGCATAGTCAATAGTTGTTAGTCCTATCTCCATACTTAGCTATCTTAACCACACCAAAGTTTGGGGATGTCAGTTAAGATAGGATACCAGACCCCAAATCCTAGACTAGTGCTAGTGGTGTTCGTACCTATTCGCTTTGTGGAGAGTGTGGAAAGAGCCACCTAGGCGTGTGTAGAGCCGGTAGTGATGTGTGCTTTGGGTGTGGTAGGACAAGTCACAGAATGTGAGTATGTAGTGTGCTAGATCAGAGGGATAGAGAGTTTCATCAGCAGGATGCTCCTTCCGGGGCCAGTAGTGGTCTGCGTCAGAATAGACTTCATACGCTTCAGACCCACCATGATCAAGAAAGGTTCCCTGATATAGATTCTGGTATTTTATGAGTCCTTCATCTTTATGATATGCATTGTTAGATCCTTTTCTCCTATTTTGATCTTATATGTCAGCATGATTCATGCATTAGTTTTAGATCTCAGTCGGTCAATCATGACCCAGTACGTAGGTGCCCTGTGCACCGCCCCAGTATTTTAGCAAAGTGTGTTTAGAGATACATAGAATCCCAAGGGGGAGATACCCCATAATATTTTAATGGTTTCATGTCCTTAGACTTATTAAGTTGCATCTTCAGACTCTTCTTATAAAGTGAACATCAGTTATCATTGCCTATCTATCATGCTTTCGAGAGTCAGTACAGTCAGACATTCATGCATTAGATATACTTATTCAGTAGAAAGAGTTCTGTTTTTCAGTGTATTCAGTCATACATTTATGAGAACAACTTAGTTACGAATCCATGCATTAGATATGTATGTCTATTATGAGAATTCAGCTTATGAGTAGCTTTAGTCAAGTATTCCATGCATCAGATATGCATGTCCAGTATGAGAGTTCAGAATATCAGTAGTTCCAGTTGCATAGTCATGTTTCAAATGCTCCCGTTCCTTGAGTAAGTTCAGTCGATCAATTTTCTTAGCCTATCAAGCGATATTCGAGGATGAATATTTCTTAGGGCAAGATATTATAAGACCCCACAAAATTCTCATAGTCTGAGACATATAGCGTGTTCAATAAAGTGTTAATCCGACCCTAAAAGGTTGAGAAGTGTCTTCCCAAGTGCAAAACATTTTAAACCATGTAGAATTTTTCTTATATCAACTTTTTGTCATGTAGATAATTGAATAAGCTTTCCATTGATACCAAATTTACCCAAATCCGATACTCGGGGAAAGAGTTAGAGCTGTTTTAGTAAGATAGTGTGTCACCTGCATCGCGGAGCCAGCCTAAATGGCAATCATCAAAATCCAGTGAGCCTTAGTGATTATGGAATGTCAGGCCAAGGCTTATTTTCGGAGTTGTCAATTTCCAGTGCACCAACGTGATTCCATCGCGTCGTATTGCCTTTCCAGTTCGCAACCACGGTGGCAACGCGATTTCCATCGCGTCACGCCATCAAGCAGTTTCTCAATTGTCCAATTTTCAGCAAGCTGGTCCGATTATGGTGCGTTTCTCCCGACTGTAAAATCATGATTTTTCAGTTTAATTCCCAGGGAAAATATACTCCTTAACACGGGATTTGGCCTCATTTAACCTAAAAATAATAGTTTTATCTCAAAGTTGTTCAAGAACAGGAGCTAGGGTTCCTAAATCAAGACCCTAATCATCAAGATTCCTCCATTAACTTTTCAAGAATCACGAAACTAAGGTATGCAGATGTTGATTCTTGGTTTCCTTTCATCCAAGAAGTTTAAGAACCGTTTTCTAAATTTTAAAAATCTTATGTTTATGAGTTTTCATGACTAATGTGAATTGAAATTGAAGTTCATGCTATTATTGAGTTTTAATTCATGTTCTAATAATGAGGTTTCAAGCTTTGACCCTAGTACGTGATATTCATGTGATGTTTATAATAAATCCTCTTCAAGTTGCTTGTAAAGTGATGTGTTCATGTCAATTAAGTGTAGAAATTGTTGAATAAGAAAAGCATGCTCCCCATATGTTTAATAAAATGCTTATGTTAAAAAATTAGAGCCATTATAGCATGTTGACTAGAAATCTCCAATTGTGTGCAAGCCCATGCATGCCAAGTGTTTGTTGAAAAGCCTTAGTGAATGAATTGTGACATGATAGCATGAGATTTCCCAATTATGTGCTCCTTAATACATGCTAAGACTTTAATACATGTTGAGTATTTGATGTAAGACCTTGTTGAATGGAGTATGAGCCTATAACAGTCTCCCTATACTATTACATGTTTATGATTTTTAAATACTTGAAGAGATGATTTAGTAATTGTGATGGTAAATGAATGTCCATGGTCTTGATTATTCAAGAATGGTTATATTTTACTTTTATGTTATCGAGTCCTGGGGTCATTTATACCTGACAAATTAGCTGCAGTCTAGAGCCCATGTCAGTTTCATTGATAATCTCGGTTAAGCCACGACTCTCAGAACTCAGTGAGTTATAGAACTCTGTACTCTCAGACAGATACAGAACTTAAGAAATCTCAGTAATCTCAGTATCGCTAGTATTCTAGCCTCAGTTCAGTACTTAGCTCAGACCTAGTAGTATTCAAGTGATCATTTCGAAACTCAGTATCATGCAGTCAGATAATGATGTTCAGTAGTATTCCGTTAGATACAGAACCAAGTGAATTCAGCGTAACTCAGTTAGATCATTCGAGAAATATGATCAGTATCAAATTTTGTTCAGTTTAAGTTAAGAATAAGTTCAGAGCTTTTCAGTTGGGAGTAGGAGCTAGCATCGAGCGAGTGTAGGGATGGCGGCTCCCTGTTAGAGAGACAGAGTTTTTACAAGCAATTCCTAACCTCCAGAACCACGTAGCTAGTGCAGGATGCAGGATTCACCCATTAAAATAGGATTGCCACCCGCTAAATAGGCTTGACTATTATAATGCCTTAGGTTTGACTTCCTGCGAGGGTCACCCGTTAGAGAGGCTTGACCAGAGAGGTCTTTACCCGTGGCACGGTATTGACACCCTTCCAGCTGGGGTTACAAGTTAGACCTCATCGGTTCAAATTTAGAGAATGCCGATTAAGTGAGCACTCCCACAATTACAATTTTAGTATCAGTCTTAAAAAAAAAACTCAGAAATTGGGACAGTCAGATACAATTATCTATCTTAGTGAGGAACTCAGATAGTTCCATTGACTCATGGACCACCCCCTAGATAGGAATGGTCC
>NC_061119.1:88985774-89066951 GCF_002878395.1 Capsicum annuum | reverse complement strand
AGAACTCACCTTGGATTCTTCAAATTGAGTTGAGATTTGAGTTTCCTAAGTTCAATGGTCGGATGAACCCTCTCTCAAGAGTCGGAAGAGGAGTTTGGAGCAAACTTGTTCATCCAATTTCCTAATCTAAGGTATGTGGGGTTTTGAACAAGGGTAATCCTTTCACCCTTGTGACCAAAGGCTTATTAAAACTATAATGTTCTACAATCTATGAGATTTTACATGATATTTTGTTAGGGGTTTTCACCCATTGTTATTGATTGCAATATCTTGACGTTTCCCATGAATTGAAATTCAAAGAGCATGATTTTGCATGTTTTCTTAATAAATTGAAGCTGGGTTTATACCCTATGTTGTTACTCCTTGAGAATTTAAGAGTTTCAATGTTCTAGAAATTAAAGTATATGAGTATGCTGATATTTTGAGACAAATAGCTATAACTTCCAGATTTCTACATGAATTATTAATCTATATGCTATTTATTATGCATTATGATGAGTTTTAATTTGAGATTGAATTATGGGTTACTAAGACCTACTTCAGACTTGCAGTTTTATGAACCGTTATGCTATAAGCACCTATGATTTGAGTATTTTGATATCATTTTGAAATGTTTTGACCTAATGGTCATAGAGTTTTGAAATCCACTCTACCACATGAGATTACAGATTTGAATGTTGGGTTCTTATGAAACATAAGATTATTTTGAAAGTGGATTTCCATGAGACGAGTGAGATAAACTAAAGAGAGTAGTATTTACCATCAATTTGGATAAGTTATCACGATTTCTTATCCTAAAACTACGTGCCACCATAGATTTGAGACTTTGGACCTGAGGCCGAGATAATTAGACCCAAGGCCGAGATAAGTGGTCACTGAGTTACGATTATACCCCTTGGAAAGAGTATGACACCTTTCCCCAACGTGAGGTTTCTTTCTTAGGAGGACACGATGTTGGACTCCATGTAGCTCACATGATTTATGTCGGTTAAGAGAACCTCCCTACACTAAAGTATTTTCCGTTGAGATAGAATATTTTTCCTAAAGCTTTCGGATGAGATATTTCTAAAATGAATGAACTATTTTGAGTATTTTCTAAAGAAGACAATATTTTTCTTTACTACTACGAGCTGGTCACCAGTTTTCAAACCAAAGTTATATAATTCCGAGTTCCAAGTGTTTGTGTTCAAAAGAGTTAGAAGTTCTTGAGCATTAAAGAAGTTTTAGTCCCCATGAGATATATGAATGAGTTGAAAGTATTGTTTAAAGTTTCCTTTAGCCTATGAGTAATGAGAATAAGATAAGTGTTCAGATTTTAAAGCTAAAGTTTAATGACTCACGATATTTCTGTTATATGTTTCGTTCTACATAATTTATGAGCTTTACATATTGACTTATTCAAGCCATGTGAGTCATTCCTACTGCATGCATGATTTGATTAAAGAGTATTGATATTGTTTAATGTAAATGCATATACCCCCATATACTCAGTACATTCCCAAGTGCTGATCCACATATACATCTATGTGCTACATTGTCTTATAATGTAGGTTCAGGTGCTCAATCTAAACCTTGTAATTATTTATGACTTACATTTTCCATCCTATTCTGTTTTATTTAGTGTACTAACCTGCTGGTGAGTTGACTATCGAGGTTGATAAGTCGACTCTGAAAAAAAATTTAATTCACCACTCTCATGAATTTTATTTTAAATTTTGAACGAAGAAGTAATTTTTGTACATTGAGATAGAATTAGTAGCTTAACTTTTCTTAATATTTTTACTTTTTTATTTTCATGATATTATAGTGTTTTGAAGCTTGGTAATTAAACGTCTTTTCTCTTCTCCAAATAATACAAAAAGAGGTATGGGTTGGGTAGTCTGGGAAATGGCGGCGGTGACATCTTGAAAAAAAGATAATAAATTTTTCATTTTTTTTGAATTTGTATGGGGAAATTCTTGAATTGAAACTTCATTGTGAGAAATTAGGTTATTAGAAAGAGTTTTATAAGGAATTTGACAATTTTCTATTGTTGAGTTAGATTGAGAGAATTGCATGTCAACTCATATATACAAAACTGAGACATTGAATATTTATTTCTTATATTAATTAATTTTTTCTATATTAAATTTTATTTTCAAAATCAGTTCAATTTTTACTAAGCTTTTTAAGATACACTTTTAGTGAAAGATTCTAATTTATTTACTCATTGTTTCTCATTGTCAATAATGGAGCCTATAATTGATTTTATTCATGATATGGCATAGTTTTCTATTATATTTTTTGAATTAATAATGTGGTGAATAATGTTTAATGTGTTTGTTGCTTACTTTGTGTTGCTAAAGTTCAATATTGTTGTGATGTTGTATGTTTATTCTTGTTTATCTAATACCAAATTCAACATTTTATCTATTCACTAATTTAAAATATAATCATGTTCGATTTCTCTTGTAGTTTCTTACCTGTTGTTGGAGTTCTATGATTAATTATAGTGAGAATGTTCTCAAAACATGCCAATAATCATTGATAACTTTTTCCCTAGGTGTGTGAACTATAATTTTGTCACTGTGGCCTGTAGGTAAAAAACGAAACATATGACTTTGTGTTGGGAAAGAGGCAAGGGTCACTACAAAGTTCACGACAGGGTAGCAGCGAAGAATACCGAAGTATAAACTTTATCATTCAATTTCAACCAAGAAGATATAAGCAAATCCAAGAAAATCAAATATATCAACCACACAAAACAGTAAGACAAAATAAAATCAATATCAAGAGACACCAAATTTGCGTGGAAAACCCTTCAATGTGAAGAGTAAAAAACTATGGGACAATAATCTCAACTATAATTACCAAGAGTTACAATATGGTTCTCCAAAATAGCAACCAAAAAAGTTCCAAATAACAAGCAATAATACATAAACTACAACACCAAACACTAGAGAAATAAAGAAGTGAAAACACCAAAATATAGCAACTGTTCAGGTATGATAAAAAGGATCTATATGCCATCAAATCTAATTATGTCGGTTCCTAATAAGATATTGAGATGAGAGGAACAATTTGTCAAAAAATTATCTCAATCAGACAAGAAACGAAGTAGAAATTACAATTTGAAGTTGATTGTTGTGGCTGGAATTTTTGGACGAAAATCTGCTCTATTTGTCTCTCTTTGGCTGCTGAAAACTCTTTTTTATGATGGTGAAATAAGACCTAAATATATATATATATATATATAATGGGCCTATTGAAAAAATTGGTTTGGTCCAAATTGGGCTTTATTTATCGACATAGAAAGGGAAAAAGACCTATGACCCAATAATTCTCCCCCTCACAACTATGTGGAAGCGACCGCCATCCCGATGAGAATGCAACAATCTTCAAACTACCCTCTTGGAAAAGATTTAGTAATCATGTGGTAACCATTATCATCTGTATGAATCTTCTGAAGTTGAATCAACTTGGAATCCAACACATCTCATATCTAATGATATCTCACATCAATGTGTTTAGACTGACCTTGAAATGTAGAATTCCTGCCAAGATGTGTAGCACTTTGATTGTCTCAATAAACCAGATACCTCTCTTGATCTCAAACAAGTTTCCCTAAGAATCTCTTCATCCAAAGTAATTCTTTACAACCTTCAACAACAACAATAAGCCCAGCTTTTGTAATGGATAGAGAAACATATATTTACAATCTAAATTGCCATACGATAGCTTCCTTTGAAAAATTAACCAAATACCCTGAAGTAAACTTGCGAGTATTAACATCACCAGCTATGTCTGAATCAGCATAACCACAACACAAACTCAGACTAGACATTCAATAAAGATATCTCTTAATCCACTTCAAATAATTCCAATATTCTCTTCTCGGATTAGATAGAAAACAACTAACAATACCAACAACATGATTAATATCCGGTCTTGTAAAAACCATTGCATATATCAAACTACCAATGGCTAAAGCATAAGCAACTTTCTTCATATGTTCCTTCTCATTATCATTGGAAGGACACTGTTTTATGCTCAATTTAACATGCATACCTAAAGGTGTACTAGAAACGTTAGCCTTATCCATGTTGAACCTCTGAAGTACTTTCTGGATGTACTTCTCTTATGATAACCACAACTTCTTGGCTTTTCTATTACGGACAATTCGCATACAAAGATTCTGCTTTGCTATTCCTATGTCATTCATAGAAAAAGACTTACTCAACTCTTGCTTCAACTTTTGAATCCTGGAAGCATTATAACCAATAATAAGTATGTCATCAACATAAAGCAACACAATACTAAAGTCACCATCAGATAATTTTTACTCAAAAACACAATGGTCTAAAGTAGTCTTCTTGAAGCCCTATTGACTCATAAAGGAACCAAACTTCATGTACGATTTCCTAGGAGCTTGTTTCAAACCATACAAACTCTTCTTCAATTTGTAAACATAATTCTCTTTTTCCTTGAATTCAAAACCTTTGAGTTGATCCATATAAATTTCTTCATCTAAGTCACGATGGAGAAAAATAGTTTTAACATCCATGTGCTCAACTTCTACATCTAGACTTGCAGCTAAGCCTAGAACCACACAATTGGATGACATCTTTATAACTGGAGAAAATATCTCATCAAAATAAACTCCCTTTTTCTGGTTAAATCCCTTTACAACAAATCTAGCCTTGTACCGTGGTACTGGATTACCATCTTCAAGTTTTACCCAAAAACCCACCAATTTTTCAAAGCTTTTCTGTCTTTAGGCAACTTAACCAAATCAAAGCTATGATTATTATGCAAAGATTTAATCTCATATTCCATAGCATCAAACCACTTTTATTTTTCTTCACTGTTCATGGCCTCATCAAGACTCTTAATTTCTCCCTCATCAGTCAAGAGTACATACTCACTTGGAGAATAACAAGATAAAGATATTCTCTCTCTAGTAGATCATCTGAGAGAACTTTCTAGAGCATCAATAATTGGCTGCTAATCAACCATACAACTTGCACTAGAGCATCAATAACATTATGATGGTCATTCTGAATATGATTATCATCTTCTTTATCAACTTAATTTTCATCAACATGATGATTTTATTCAAGACCAGTAGTCAAAGGAATTGGACCAACATTAAATAGACTCTCACTACTCTGAGAATCAAATTTCTCAACTTTGTCAAAATCTTCAGTTGTTTGGTTTTCAAAGAACACAACATCATGACTTCTAATAAGTTTATTCTCAAATGGATCGTAGAAACGATAGCCAAATTTATCTTGACCATAACCAATGAAGATACACTATCCATTTTTAACATCCAAATTTGACCTTCATTCTTATGAGCATGTAAAAAAGTATTACAGCCAAAGATTCTAAGATGATCATAAGAAATATTTTTACGAGACCAAGCTATTTTAGGCACATTAACATCCAAAGAAATAGTAGGAGATAAATTAATAACATAAGCGAAAGTGTTAAGTGTTTCTTCCTAAATGGAATCTAGTATCTTAGCATCTAAAAGAATATATCTAACTCTCTCCACTAGAGTTCTATTCATCCTCTTTACTAAACTATTCAATTAAGGAGTTCTTGGAGGACTTATTTGATGCCAAATACCCAGGTCTCTATAATAACTATTGAAATAACTAATATACTCACCACCATTATCTGAGTAGATGCATTTCAATTTCTTCGTTGTCTGTCTCTCAACTAAGGCGTAAATCCTTGAGCACATCAAGTACTTGATCTTTGGTCTTCAAAGAAAAACCCCAGAGTTTGCGAGAATGATAATCAATAAAATTCAAAAAGTAAAGTGCAGCACCATAAGACCTTACTTCAAAAGGACCACATAAATTAGAAAGTACCAACTTTGGCAAATCAAGCTTTCTTGAAGGCGGATGACTCAGAAAAGAAACTTTTTTCTATTTACCAGCTAAGAAATGAACACCCTTCTTCAACTTTACTTGTTTTACTCCAAAAAGTAAATTTTTCTTAGCCAAACTATCAATCTATTTCTTACTCATATGACTCAACCTTTTATGAAATAACTCTAATAACGTATCATTCTCCACCAAGTTTATGGATCCTCTATAAGTTGATCCCTAAAATACATACAAGTTAGACAACTTGTCACCATGAGCCACAATCATTGAACCTCTAGTAAGATTTCACTGACCATCACCATGGGTGTTAACATAACCCTCATCATCAAGGTTCCCTACAGAAATCAAATTCAAGCAAACATCTGGAGTATGCTTGACAATTTTAAGAACTAGTTTGGAACCATTGTTATTTTCCAAACAAACACTGCTATCGCCAAATACTTTACTTGATTATTATTGCCCATTTTTAATATCCCAAAATTACCTGGACTATAAGAATAAAATAATTCCTTCTTTTTCTTAACATGAGAAGTAGCACCAGAATCCACAAACTATCTAGAATCATCATGAACAATATTAATGGCATTCTCACCACGCCACAAGAAACAAAAAGATCATCATTAACAATAACAACAACACAATTTTCATTATCACCTTCTTTCTTTTATTGTCTCATATCACTTTTATAATTGTAATAATATTTCATGATATGCCTTTTTTGTTGTAATAGTCACATGTAACATTATTGAATTTAGACTTCGACTAGCTTCTACTTTTATCTCTATTATGCAGACCTCTAGACATTTTTCTCCCTCTCTCTTTAATACTTAAAACATAAGAGTGTGAAGATAAAGATAAGTCTTGAGATATTCTTCTCATCTTCTTATTTAAGACACCACTTTTAGCATATTCATAGTTACAACACCACTGGGAGCAAAATTTATCAAAGAAACTTGAAGAGTATCCGAAGAGTCAGGTAGAGTATTAAGAAGCCAAAGTTTCTAAATTTCTTTATCAAACTTTACACCCATTCTGAACAGTTGGTCAAGGATACCCTGAAAATCATTTATATAATCAGAAATAGGATTTCCCTCTTTATACTTGATGTTCATCAACTGCTTAAGTAAGAACAACATGTTATTGCCAGTCATCAAAGTATAGAGTGTCTTGAGCTTGTCCCAAAGACATCCACAATATGCCTCATTAACAATATGGTTTCTAATATTTTTTTCAACCTATTGTATGATGTAGCCATAAACCTATAGGTTCTCAAATTCCCAATCCTCATCTATCATGAATTGAGTTTTAGTAGATGCAAACATAAGCAAATACATTTTCTTTACAAATATGAGATCTTTCATCTTGCCTTTCCAAGTATGATAATTACTACCATTTAAATACACTCTTTTTCTCATATTTACCTTCATAATTTAAATCGAAGATCAACAACAACCTACACTTTGATACCACTTTATTGGTAAAGAGGCCAGGGCCACTATCAAAGTGCATGACAGGGTAGCAATGGAAGAATAACCAAGTTCCCTTTATATTTCAAATAAGAGAAGATAAGAAAATACAATAAAAATGAAGAATAGATATAAAATATATTAACCACACAAAAATGGTAAGGCAAGAATAAATCCAATATCAAGAGACACCAAATTTATATGGAAAATCCTTTGATGCCAAGAGTAAAAAATCATAGGACCGAAACCTCCACTATAATAACGAAGAGTTACAATATTTTTCTCCAAAATGGCCACGAAAAAAGTTCCAAACAAAAAGCAACAATACATGAACCACAACACCAAACACTAGAGAAACAAAGGAGTGAAAGCACCAAAATACAACTGCTATTTAGGGATGAAAAATAGGAGCTATAGGCCACCAAATATGAATCCATCAGTTCATAATCAAATATTTAGATGATTAAACAATCTATCATAAAATTGGATCAATCGGACAAGAAATAAAATGAGAATTGCAATTTCAAGTTGACTACTATCGCTAGAATTTTTAGATGAAAATCTGCTCTATTTTGGCAGCTGAAAACTCTATTTTGTGATGGTGAAATAAGATCTAAAAAGATCTATATATATGCCAAATAGTAATGGGCCTATGGAAAAAATTGCGTTGGTCCAAATTGGACTTTATTTATTTACACAAGAAGGTAAAAAAAAACCCATGACATAATACTTCAAAGAAGGTTCCCTCTAATAAAGATAACAGAATTGCATAATCATCTTCATATCCTGAATGGGTACTCTTCAACCCTAAAATATGAATTTTAAGTATTATAAAAGAGCTGAGTAAAGGAAAGACGTTATACCACTTCTTGCATCACTGAAGCATATAATATATGCTTAATTTTCTTGCATCATTTTGTAGCAACCTAAATTTTCAAGCTAAAAACTGACCCCTTCATCGAATATGAATAGACCTAAAACTAATTATTGCTAATTGTACGTATGGGTTCATATAATTTTTTTAGTGTGGGAAGAGTCTTATACATGAATTAAGGGGACAAGTAACTTATAGTTTATAGCCAAGTTGAATGCTTTCTTACCGATTAAATTCTTATATAGAATCTATCTATATACAACTTCAAATGAGTATAATTCCTAGTTTATGAAGAGTTTTGGAGCTCAAGAGTCACTTAATGAAGTGTCTTTGAGTATTTTTTCCAACACATCTAATTTTTCATTAATTCGATATCAAAGTAAAAAGTTATGACCAATTTACCAAAGAGGGTTTGTACCATATCGCGTGGCATAAGTTGAAGATGCCGAAATAGTAAAGGTCCATGTATTAGCATATCATAGAGATATTTTCATGCAATATCAGCATGCCATGGAGTTAAAATAGCGTGTTGCCTGGCATGTCACATCGGTTGGTCTCCAAATGTTAAAAACTCCTTTTAAATTCATTTTGTTAAGGTTAAATATATAATTTGTTCCCCCAAACATTTGTATAACTAATTATAATGATATTTCCTCCATCTTATTAATATTAAACAATAATTCTTTCTCCTTTCAACACTCATGAAAACTCAAAAAGGATTTACTCTACAAAATTTCAACTTTGAAGGCTCTAGTTCAAGGTTCCTCCAGAAGAAATCCTCAAGTTTAGGTATGTGTGGTTTGAACAAGGGTTTCTTTTAATCATTATTCCCTATAAAATTATTTTTATAACTTATTTTATGAATTTTATGAATAGGGTTCATGCACACTTTACATGATATAAAACCATAATGCTCCTTTTTGAATTGCATTGTATATCATCATAAGAATTCATGGTTTATTTATACTTTTACTCATACGGTTTACCTTATGAATTGAATTTTAGTGTCCTTGGAATGAAATTCTCTAAGTTGGTAAATGTATATACTTTTAGTATGGTTTTCTCAGTTTATAAGAAATTTAGACTTATGATCTCATATTCAATTTGACATTCAAATATGTACTTATGGATATGAAATAGAAATAGAAGAATATTTAGTTTTCACACTTATAAACTCATATAGTTATTTTATGGTAAATTCTATATATGTTATGAGTAGTAGTACAGTGAAATGCCTCAGACTTTGGCCTTTGTAAATTTCCTGAGCTTTAGGTTCTCTACCCTTCTTATGACTCCCAACATGAGTCGTAAGGTGTGGTTACAAGTCAGGTGACCCTAGTTTTAAGTTAACTAGTGTGTTGTTGGCCAAGCTCTATCCTAGTTATGAGAAACTTCTCATGATTAATATGATCATGTGATAAATTATTAGGGTCCGTCATATTTGTCCAGAGTATAAGTACTTGGTGTTCTGTGATGGTCACGACTTAGACCATATGAGTCATATGGTCTAGAGATGTGTGGGACTAAAAATTAGCAAATTGGACAGTGTGTGGTGTCCAATTCTCTATCTTGGTGCCGACTCAATAGTACGAGACATAAGTTGTGGTGACAAGTCAATTGTTTGACTCATAACCAAAGGTGGGATTTTATAGCTTTAGGCTAGCGGTACTTTAGAAATTTTCCACCCTAAGACCTTAAGACCCCATATTATAACATCTTTTGGTCATTCATTATACCCTCTACAAGATCAAACTCTCTCTAAATTCTCTAAAAAAAATTAGGCTAGGGTTTCTTCTAAGTGGTCATCTAACAGATTAAGGATCAAATTATCTCCGTAAATATTCATAACTTAGGAATGTGAGTCTTCCCTTATTGTTAGTTCTAAAATCATATGAATAAACATTATTCATAAGCCATTAATGGTGGTTTTGATAACCAAGGTTGAGGGTTTTAATGAATATTATTGGGTATTGCTTTCTTATGATTTAATTTATGATTATACTTGTTCTAATAATGGTTTTGCATGTGTGAGTTCATGTGAATTATGGTTTAACTAAAAGGTCATGTTTAATCCTAAATAAGATAGTTTTTGGTTTTAATAATGGTATGCCCTCAACCTGTTTGTGAAATTGTTAATGAGAATGATCTTTTTATATGATGAATTGTGTTTTAAACTAAGGCATTAGCCTAATAATGTTAATGGTTGGTAAATTATTTTATGAAGGCCTTTTTAGCCATAAATTGATTTGAAATACTAAATGGGTTTGAGTCCCTAAACAATGAATTGAATTGATGCCTTTGTTACGCAATGGGTTTCAGCCCCAAGATGATTAGTAGTGGTTATGGCAAGTTGTATGCTTGCAAGTGGTGTTGGTATGACGATACCAATGGGATACCTTTGGTAATTAATTAGATTAATAGTTGTGTATGGGTAATAAATATTTTAATTAGGCTTTAAAGTGGGATGTGTAGGCAGGCCGTGAAAGTGGAGTCTAAAGAACTAACACAAGAAATCATGCTAGGCAATACAGGTGTCTATATGACCGGGAGGTTTGAGTACCTCAAAATAAATATATGAATGGGAGGTTCGAGTCCCTTATATTGTACTAATTTGTGCTTACGTCATCTTGACTATGCCAGGAGGTTTGTGTCCACCATAAAAGGAATATACAAATATAGATATTCTCTGGTTCATGCGGCTATACACAATGAGGCCCTTCTAGCTAGGTGAGATGGAACCATATAGCCCAGGGTTGCCTTGATATATAACGGTTTTCCTAGACAACCCATGTTAAGGTTTTCAAAGTTCATGCTAAGACCTGTTCCCTACCCCAACATGTGGAATTGTTTACATATATATAATTTATGTGATATTATAAATTTAATATTTTATTAGTTTTGAACAGTTATCATGGAATTATTTTATTCCTCTACCGCTGAGTTACATACTAACGCTCTAACCGCTAACTGTCTTTAGATGCTGTATCCTCATGTGATGCAAGAACCAAAACTTTATCTACTTTTCTAGCGATCAGGTACTTGAGTTAGTTCATGAGTTGACACTGAAGTGGTGAGCTTCCATAGTTTAGAAGGTTTTATTTCATGGTCCTTAGTTCCTATGTCTCAGACCTTGTTTACACTTTATTTTTGCTACTGTCGAGGGCATGTCCTAATATTTTATTAATTTTGATTTTGTAGAGGCGTTGTTGGATTACTGTGGAGTTGGGTAGTTTAGGTAATTATGTCGGTTTTATGCGGTTGTCTGTTTACAAATGGATGGTATATACACTTAATAAATTTATATTAGTTAAGTTATATGTTATCTGGTTATATGTTTAAAATTTATCTAATAATGAAGGTTGTTGTGTTGGTTGGGTTAGGCAATGGGGTGATCTCCAATCCACATTGGACTTAAGAAACCTGTCACGGCAAGGCTCTAGTTTGGGTCATGAAAAAGTTTGTATTAAAGCCTAGATTTATGGTCAATTGGGTGTCCACAAAGTCATGTTGAGTATAGTCTCTTTTATGGGTATGTAGTATGCCTCACTTATAAGAGAGAGGCTATAAGAAACTTAGGAATATTTCCCTTTTTGTTCTCTTTCTTTGAGATATAGAGTCTAAGGTTTTGGATCCCTTTAATTTATCATTTGCTTTCTTTTTATGATCATGCCTCCCAGATGATTTGAAGCTCATAAAAACTACTCTGTTCCACTTGGGGACATTGTTGATAGGAATCACCCTTCTTATGAGGCACACGCTATGACTTGTGACTATACCCTACAAATCATAAAGTTCTGTCATCATCACTATTGTAGCTTTGGGAACTAATACTTGATTGCCTATGACTTGCACACTATGAATTATAATGAGTAATTATGACTTGTTAGGTACCGATCTTGGTCACACAATGAGTATCACAATGTCTGAGCTGAAATACTTGGAAAACAAAGATCATTTGGTGAATACTTATGAACTGAATCATGACTAGATATCTAAATTCTAAAACTGATGCCTGATACATATACTAAGCTAAATTAGCAAGTGCAAAATTATTTTGGAATGACTGTACATATGAAACTTCAGGTCGTAAAACTAGGCTAGTTCGAAAAATGCAAATCCATAGAAATGTATGTGCCTGATTGTTAAACTGAACTGTTGTTTATCCAAACTAAATCATACTAGATACTAAAACTCAAGTGGAGGGTTTCTTCAACACCCCTCTAGGGAGTTCTAATGATTTAAAAGAGCCAAAAATATTAGTCAAAATCTGAACAAGACATCTGAATAAGGGATTATAATATTGCTATAATTCTATAGCTTTGAATCATAGACCTTTGAATCATAGACTGGGGTAGAATTTACTAGGCTTTAGGCAATGAGACACCTTACTTAAAAATTAGACACACTTCTAAAATATTGTCAACTAATCCTTTACCTTAAAAACCATACTTATTGATTCATCTTCTAATTCTAACAAGGCCGTTAATATTTCCTTCTACTCATGGCTAAACTGAACTAAATTCCCTCACCATCTTAAAGCCTAACCCACAATCATAGGGTACACCACATAACACTGTACTACTAGTCTGAACCATAATTCAACACACCCTGCACTTCACAACTTCTCATCTCATGAAAATCCTCATTACTACTCCAACGACCACATTCAATCTCATACTAGGCATTTTACTAATGTGCAGTGCATTCATCTAAATATACAAACATGATGTTCAAGCCTTACTTTTATAACCACATATGCACTTCTAAACATACTCCCCTAAAATACCTTTGTTACAACTCACAAACCTATATCAAGAACAACTTCCATGCACTACTCCTAAGAAGGCATACATAAGATTTCAACTACCTAAAAATCTCATATAAAACTTTAACTAACCATGACGGGTATTAAAGACTTGGCTTCAATCTTACTTCACACTTTACTGACTTAGCTAAAATAAGCATAAAATCATCTTCCAGTAACAAGAAATGTTTACTCTCTCACCCATCCAGACAGCTGATTATCATCACTATCTTGTCCGAAGGAAAGGTAATAGAAGGTTAGAACATGAGGGCCCAAAATATGAGGGGATACTATGAATAACTTGACACTCAATTGAGGCTTGAGGAATAGAATATATAGCATCATGGACTTATCAGAGAAGTATGATCTGAGGACATGAATTTTATTGATCATTAAAAGTATTTCTTGAGAATTTGGACTGAACATACTATAAAGCTTGAGTACATGAGTAATGAGCTGTATGACCTGAATTTGAAGTTCATAACTTATGGAATATGATTCCAACTGCTGAAAGAACTAGAACTCCTTATTTTTGGGAACTAGGAGAGTACATAATTCTCCATTATATGCATGAAAATCAATTAAGATCATGGAACTGAACGTAAGGCATGAGTAGGTATTGGGACAACTGAAAATACTGAAATAAGATTGGGTCAAGCATTAATCTTTCTCACAGCTATTCTACAACTTACTAGTACACCTACTAGAATCTGAAGGCTTGACTTGGTTACTTATTCTATCATCTCCCCCTTAGATGTAAGCCATCACTCTAAGGCTCTGAACCACAATATAAACTCTAGTCTAATTACAATCACTTTACTCTAGAGTTTGGGATATAGCAATGCACATGAACAAAAGAACTTAACCTGAATGACTACACCCGAAAGTGTAAAACAAACTTCTAATACTCACTTCTGAGATACACCCTATCTTTCTATAGCTCCAATAGTCATCATATAACACTTTAAC
Source organism: Capsicum annuum (assembly GCF_002878395.1). NCBI lineage: Eukaryota > Viridiplantae > Streptophyta > Magnoliopsida > Solanales > Solanaceae > Capsicum > Capsicum annuum. The sequence goes on along the minus strand of NC_061119.1, from coordinate 89,052,962 downwards.
ACTTACTAACTTTGGAATCTTCATGAGCATCCCTATAGTTGGAGTGCACACCATATAGTGCTTCAACTCTTATTCCTATTAGCTAAATCTTCAAAATTTAAAACTTAGATTCTAACACTTAACATAGGTATCTCTAAACCTTTGACGGACCATACAACTTCTGTCATAGTCTACCAATATCACGCTTGAAAACTTATGTTTCTAAACCATGAGAATCACATTCATACTTAAAAAGGCTCAACATCTTCAATCATAACTCCTTAACTTAGCTATCAAGAACATTACTCATTATCTAACTAGTCTTTGTCCACCTAACATCTCAATGGTACTCTGACCCCACAATATGGAATAATAAAAAAATAATAATAATGCATCCCCATAACACCTTGGGCATACTTTTGTATCATACATACAATGTCAAACTTGATTATGAATCAAGTAAACTTATGCTCTTGCATGCACTATTCAAGCCAATTATATCACTTCCCTATAACTAGTATTATTAGCCAAGAAATCATCACATCCACCTTCATGACCACCAATCGATCAAACTTAATCCATAGTGTTGTTCTCACTTGGAAGCTATAAAATAAAATATTAAGAATAACTAGCCCACTTGAACCTCATAATAACGATAATCGATCATCATATGACCTATCTTATTTACAGTCAACTACCTCATCCTCCTTCTACACATCATTACTATCCACTTATCTATACATCTAAACTTCTTTCATAGCTCTATAAGTTTCAACTAAACTTCCTCTTGCAAATCTCAGGAAAGCCTAAATTAATAATGCTCATCCACCTAGTACTCTGATCAATAACCTATACTTTTCTAACACAAAAAATATCATCAACAACTCTTTTCATGCATTAAGCAAACAACAATTCACCTTCACTAATAACTCCTTCTTTACCTTCTACTAAACTAATTCACAAGGACATTTCACTTTATTACTAACTCAATCATATGCACAAGATTCTGCTATACATATAGTTAGCAAATTGCCATTACCACTTTTCTTAGAACTGCACCTCTAAACCCTCAGTTTCAACCAACACAAAATTAACAAGTTGCTAGTAAATCAAAATAGGCCTCACACAGCTTCACTAGACTTTGATTTTTGAACAAAATAATGATAACAAGGTTACAAGAGATAGAAACTTGACACATAATATTTAATGATCTAAGAATACACATCTTATTCTATCTTACTTGCATGACTGATAAGAGTGAGGACATAACTCTGATATTGAGAGACTTATAACACAGTAGAATGTTACTCTCAAGCCGCTTTGTGTGACTTCTGAAGCTTCTTGCTAGCCAATCTGAGAGCATTATCTGGGGAGGACCTGGAACTTTCTAATCATGCTATCTCAAAAATAATACATGGATAGGGAGGTATAGCTTTACATTATAGATTCTGAGGAGGAATTTGGAAGTACATCTAACTTTGGCTTAGTGCACGAATTCTATGAATCATGAATAAAGCACTTCAATCATCAAAACTCAAAAGCACTGATAGGATACTTTCTAGCTCTCTTAGAATCTGATAAATATCTATGAAAACTATTCGAGAAATCACTATCTGTAAAGATTTAAGCTTGAATGTTTCTAATACCTTGAAAATAAGGCAGAGATGGCTTGAATAGAGTAAGATAATAATCTGTATAAGTTTCTTAAAGAACATTTCTATAGCACAATCTGAGACTTGAAAGAATGGACACATTTCCTAAGTGCCTTGTATCCTCGCTAAGAAAAGTACAGACGTCTTCATATCGTTCCGTAAGACTCCACTAGACATGGCTTTTCAGAATTTCCAAGGACACTTGAACTCTGTGCTCTGATACCAAGTTTATAACACCCTAAAATTGGATCCCGATACATCACACAGTGCTTAGGGTCACAAGTGACCCCAAGCTAACCCTTTTACTAGCATAATTCATAAGCAACTGAATAAAATACTTAAATCTATATAAAATCAGCAAGAACATAAAACTTTTTTGAACTTGATCAGTACAAATCTGAACTTTACAAAATTACAACTCTGCTTTTACCAAAATAAAACTAAAATTGAATACATTAACTCTACTGGCTATCTATGAAGCCTCTACTAGTACTGACTTTAGATATTTGGGTCATGACTCCCAACTATCCCAACTCAATATGACTGAAATAGGAAAATAAAGAACTACTCAAACTATATTTCTGGCTCAAACCCTTGAATCAAAAGGATTCATCACCTGCTGACTGGAAGCTGTGAGCTAACTGAATCTGAATGTGCATACTAAGTGTTGTACCTACATTATGAGACAATGTAACACATAGACGTGTATGTGGATCAGCACTTTGGGAATTATTGAGTATATGGAGGTGTATGCAATTAAATAACCAATATCATAAGTCCTTATAGAAAACATACATGCTAGTATAGATTACCCATATAGCTTGAATTAAACCATCATAATCATGAATAAGAAAACAGGTAATGTAAATCACGTGAGTCATTGTACTTCATTTTAAATCTGTATTCTTTCTTTATTCTCAAACTTATAAGATAGATAAAGTCTTAAATCAGCACCTTTCAGAGCATACACTTTAATCTCATGAAAACTAGGAACTTCTTTAGAAACTGAAATATTTTGACACTTGAGAGCCTTAGAAATCTTGGACTCATAGCTTTCAAACAACATATACTTGTATCTTAGATAGAGTGGGGGACTACTTTGGGAGTTTCTTCTAATCGACATAAACCATGTGATCTACATGGCGTCCAACGTATTACCCACATTGGGGAGAGCTGTTCTATCCTTGCCATCGGATAGAACCTTAACTTTAGTGATCACTATCTTAACCCAGTTGGGGTATATTAAGAACCTACGGGAGCACGTAGTTTTGGGGCATGAGACCTCATAACCACGCCCAACTCGGTGCTAAATACTACTCCCTTACTTAGCTTAGAACTTTAGAAAATCCACCTTAAAATAATTCAACAATATACATATAATGGGATCCAAAATACATCCCTTTTACTTCAAACTCAAGAATGTAGATTTCTATCTTAACTTACAATCAAAACTCAATTCTTGATATTCTTTAAAAGTCAGTAGCATCTCATTCTCAAACTCATGCTTTAACCATAGTTCAATTCACAACAATAGGACTTGAAATTCTCAAAACATGTTATAGATGTTGAATTATGCAACTTAAACCATAAATTGACAATTTAAAACACTAATATGCATAATAATATTACAACTCAAATCTTGGGTAGAACATAGTTTCATAAAACTCACAATATAATAACATGATAGGAATTCTCCATGAGTTTACGAAATACTTTATGAAAATATATAACTTTTGGGCACAAGAACAAAAGGGTGTTCTTGTTCAAAACCACATTCCTTAATAGAATTGATTTGATGTAGAGAACTTGACCTTGAAACCCTAGAAGATGATCTTGAAAGCTTTCTTGAGATTCTTTGATTGTGATGCTAAACTATTGGTTTCTTTCTTGAAGAGGATGACCTCAATTTGATGTTCTTGGGAACTTTCTTGAATTTATTGGATTAGAAATCTTAGATTATTGCTTATCTTAAAGGTGTAATGGAGTTTTAAATTCCTTAGAAGATGATCTTAAGAGGAAACCCTAATATTGTTCTTGTGAATAAATAGGATTAAGGGTTGTTTAAACTGATTTATGATGATTAAGTACGAGATTTTGATTCTTTAGGTCGTGGGAGGTGAAGGAAAATTTCAAAATACCCTTACTAAACTGCTTCCCAATTGCTAAGAATCTGCACTGACAACATTTGTGATAAGCCATCACACTTTTGATAAGTCATCACAAATGTCAGCACCTGGGAGTTTGATTTTATGGGTTTCTGCCTAAGCCTGACGACATTTTGTGCTAAGCCGTCAGACTTGTGATAAGTCATCACAAATTTTTTCACTTGGGGCTGGAGTTTATGGATTTCTTCCTAAGGCTGATGATATTTAGTGATAAGCTATCACAGATGTGTTAAGTTATCAGAAATGTCGTCACTCAGTTTTCCAAGCTGACATGCTGAAGTAAAATGGGCATAACTTTTTTCTCTGATATTGGATTTAGGTGAAATTGATATCTTTGGAAATATAATTTGAATATATTTCATTTGATATATAGTAGGCCAGTCAGTTCATCATCTACAAGAAGTTATGGTCGATTAAAGTCGACTCAAGTATCGATGCTCACTAAAACTCAAACGATAGGAAAGCTTTCAACTTGACCTTGAGTTAGGGGATCTCTATGATCTAAATTCATGATTAAGTAGGTTTCCACAATACATAATTGATTAACATACCAAATTTTCATAGGATTTTTTCCTTTTGGAACATCTACACATAGAAAAGATGATTTTCATTCTAGCCCAAAATACGGCGTATTACAGAGGTACTCAATTTACCTCTTATTTTTGGTAGGATTTTAAGAAAGGTCTTGGTACCCAAGTTCACCTCATTATATTTTTTCATCCTCAGATATATGGTCAAGTAGAGAGGACCATTCAGACCTTAGAGGATATATTAAGGGCTTATGTTATCAATTTCAAGGGTAGTTGGGATGATCACTTGATTTTAATTGAGTTTGCCTATAGAACAGTTATAGCTCTAGTATTTAGATGGCCCTGTTTAACTCTCTTTATGGTAGGAGATGCAGGTCTCTAATTGGTTTGTTTGAGGTTGGCAAAGCTTCCTTGATAGGGACAAATTCAGTGTATGAGGAGATGGAAAAGGTATAATTGATACGGGAAAGGATAACGATATCTTAGAGTCAACAAAAATCTTATCTAGAAATAAGGGGAAGGGAGCTCGAGCTTGATGTTTGTGACTTAGTGTTTTTGAAAATTTTACCCATGAAAGGGGTAAAGAGATTTGAGAAGAAGGGTAAGGTCGTACCTGCTATGTTGGCCCATATAGGATTTTGAGCTATTTTAGGGAGATAGATTATGAGTTAAAGTTGCACGTAGACTTAGCACCAGGAATCCAGTGTTCCATGTCTCTTTTTTAAATAAATGCATTGGTGATCCTGCTTTAATCGTTCCTTTAGAGAGTGTTGTTGTGGAATATAGTCTCTCTTATGAAGAAGTCCTAGTTGAGATCCTTTACCATCAGATTTATAGGTTAAGGATTAAAGAAGTTTCCTTAGTAAAGGTTTTTTTGGAGAAATCAGTAACTTGAGGGAGCTACTTGGGAAGCAGAAGCCGATATGCAAGCCAAGTACCCCTGCTCTTTCTCTCCGAATCCAGATTAAACATAAGGTAATAGTTACCTTAGTTAATTAATTCTCTCATTTTCTATCTTATCTATCCTACCATCCTTATGTCATAGCATATATTTTTAAGTTTTGTTCAGTCCATGCATCATAATTCATATTCAAATAGCTAGTCTTGATTCAGCTCATAAGTGTTCAGTGCATGATCTTAGTTTTTCATAGTACCCCAGCTTGAATAATATCATTTAGGCAAATGATACCAAGGGGCAGATATTGTAATACCCTAAATTTTTAAGATCTAAACCCCTTAGAAGATAGGCCGCTGAGCTGGCTTTCAAATGCTATAAGTCTCGCCTCAATCTGATATCGTGGGAAGAAGTTATACAATTTTTTCTTTGAGTGTTAGTCAATTGCTAGTGGCTACAATTCATGTGACGACCCATAATTAGACATTACAAGTCGTTATAAGTATTCATAGTCATAATAGAAAGAAACTTCAGTTTCATCCTAGTGACCATGACTCCACTCAAAGAGTTGTAATCAGACATTACGAGTCGTGAGGAGGGACTCGGAGTCACAACAATGTTCAACCAAGAATCCATTCCAGTGGTTATGAATCCAACACATGACTCGTATTCTAACATTATGATTTTTTATGTGGACCCATAGCCTGACTAGTTAAGGATCCAAGAAACAAGCCTCATACTACAACTCCACCTAACGACTCATATTTAGTCATAACGAGTCAGGGGAGGAAGGGCATAATCACAATAGAAAGAACCCCAAACCTTAGGGTTCTAGGTTAGGACTCAAACCACGACTCATGACCAGTCATAATAATTTGTGACATGAATTGTAATAATTGGGAACAAAATTCTTGCACATTTTTAATAAGAACTTTTTGGGAACTTCCACCCCGTTTAACCCCAAACCCACACCGTTTGGGTACCCCAACATCAATTATTGGTGGATTAAAACTACCCTAACACCTTATAACTTCAGAAATAACTTCTCTTAGAAAAATAAAGCTCTTTCCTTGTTCCTCAAGGGCAAACTAGGGTTTCCCAATAACAAGATCAACTTCAAAGATTTCACTAAGGAATCTATTCTCAGGTATGTTGGGTTTCATCAATGGGTCCCATCCACCCATTGAGTCCTACGAACTTCCTAAATTGATAAAACTCTTTTCTCTTTTATTAGATTCAAAGTTAACCATGAATTTTATGAATTTTCTATCAATTGTTTTAACTATGAACCATGAAATATGTTCCCTCATGTGAATTGTGTTTCCATATGTTTGATAACGTTAATGTCAACGTGATGATTAGTTATTGAAATATTGAATGTTATTCATGATTTTTTGTACCATGGTTAGTTCTATAATTACCATGATCAGTTTCCATTTGGCAGTGCCGGTGGGTTATGAACACCCGATACCTAGATTTTTATGCGTGTTATTGATTTTAGGTACAATTCATTTAGAGCATGCTTGTATAATTAAATTTAGAATATTATCATATTGATTATTTGTCTATTAAGGACTGAGACCTTTAGTTGAAGTCCTTAAGTTCTAGAACTACATTGCCAGTGTAGGTTATGAGGTTTCACCCTCCAATTGAGGATTGAGACCCTAATAAGGGCTACCCGCTAGTAGAGCACAGGCAACCTAGTCCTTTGGGACATCAGTTTAGTAGATCCACACCAGCCAGTGTTGGTACCCTTGTCAATGAACCGACACCATTCTAACTTGGGTTATAGTTTTAAGTATCTTGGGTCTATTATCCAGGGAATGGTGAGATTAATGAGGATGTCTCTAAACGTATTAGAGCAGGGTGGATGAAGTAGAAGCTCGCTTCGAGAGTGTTGTGTGATCATAAGATTCCCCTTAAGCTTAAAGGAAAATTCTACAGAGTGGTAGGTCGTCCGACCATGCTGTATGGAGCGGAGTGTTGGCCAATCAAAAACTCCTACATCCAAAGATTGAAGGTGATGGAAATGAGAATGTTGTGATGGATATGTGGACTTACTAGAGGGGATAGAGTTAGGAATATGACTATTTAAGAGAAGGTGGGAGTGTCTTCGGTGGAGAATAAGATGCGAGAAGGAAGGTTGAGATGGTTTGGGCTTGTGGTGAGGAGGGACACGGATACCCTAGTTTGGAGGTGTGAGAGGTTGGCCTTATATGGATTTAGGAGGAGTAGAAGTAGGCCAAAGAAATACTGAAGGGAAGTGATTAGACATGACATGGAGCAGTTGCAGCCCACTGAGGACATGACCTTAGACAGGAAGGTGTGGAGGTCGTGGATTAGGTTAGAAGGTCAGGGCGAGTGTATGGATTGTGGCTAGGTGTTAGGAGAGAGAGTGTGTATCTGGGTAGTAATCCCAGGCCTGTTTTCTTGAGGAGGAGCCTTTAGCCAAGTGAGTTCGGGTGGGGTGGGTAAGTAGATGTCCTAGTTCTTATTTCTTATTTCGTATTGCTCGTATTTCTCTTATTTTGTACTTCACTTATATTTATTTTTATTATTTCTTATGTCTGTATGCCAACCTTTCCTGTTACATGTTCTAATACGATCTTGGTGTATTATTCGAGATTCTGAGTCGGGGATCTATCGAAAACAACATCTCTAATTCTTCGGAGGTAGTGGTATGGACTGCATATATCTTACCCTCCCCAAACCTCACTTTGTGGGAATACACTGGGCCTGTTGTTGTTGTAAAATCTGTCCAATTCTTGGGATTGCAAAGTTATGGACTTTAAGTGCATTTTCAGCCCCTGTATATCAAATGTATATTAGAACCCTTCATCCTTGCATTTTTTGGTATACCACTCAGTATGTATTGTATATCAATATATATTTTGTCTTCCAACTATATATTTGCTTCCATTCCTCATTCCCACCGTATATCCTCTATATACTGCTGTATATCATGTATACAACCTTGTTTTCCTCCAAAAATAAGTCTATTTGGACTTTTAGAAGGCTTAAACTTGATAATGCTCAAATGCAAAGGTAATGGGAGTCCAAATGGACTCATTTGAGACAGTTCATCCACAAGAAAAATAATATAAGAAATTAGCAAATAAATAAACAAGAGTAGTAAAACAAAATTAATGTAGCAGCACATGATTGACCATATTAGGTACTAAATTTGCTCTCGATTTGAAGGGGATAGAATGCATATGTTAAAACCAACACTAGTCAAAAATCCAACACAATTTTGATAGTGAACAACTTTAAGCATCCAACTTTATACAATATGAATTAAAATCATAAAAGAAAAATACTAATCCTACAGGTGACATAAGTCAATTAAGTTTCATTGAGGTAGTTGGTTCAACTAGAATGCAAAATTAGAGGTAACCCTCTTCTTATGTTAAATTAATGATTCCAAAAAAATTTAGAAAGGAAAAACACATGCCAAAAGGAGATACAGGGAAGGGACTAGTGATCCAAAATAAAGTATTATTTTTATCACAAACAAAGATTTAATCGATCGATCACGAACTATTCAAACGTTAAAAAAGAGGAGACGAAGATCATTTTAAAATGAGAGAGAAACATGAATGAGACATCCCTTCCTCTATTTCATTTAGTCCCATGAACAATTGTAGCAAAAACAAAGTGAAATAGCAAGATGATAACATCATTTCACACACATATATTAAACGAGTTGACCTATTATTCCTAAAAAAAAAACTTCTAATGAATCAACGTCATAATAAACAGATCAATAAAGAAACCAACCATTAAATTCATTATGGGACATTAATCTAATCATCCAAATATATGAAGAACACAGAACTGGAAAAAAGAAATGTGAGAAAAATAGTGAGCTAATCAACTAAGATAAAAACATTGACTCAATACAACAATCACAAAAATTCTATGGCCTTCAAGGCTTCTACAACAAATAATTTCTTCATTACTACGACTACGTACAAAAATCGATATTGACGTGAAGAATGAGAAGAAGAATAAGAAAATCTAGTGTATGAGAAAGATGTGTTTACCTTTTCCGAAGCAGCAAACAGGGATTTCAAGCTTATCAAATTCTCTCTGCACCACCAAAACTTGAAATTAAATTCTCTAGTCAGAATCCTAAGCCTAATAATCTTACAAGGATTCATCTTGAGAATTTTTAATTTTAGGAAAATTTCTTTCAATTGGGTTTCTCAACTAATTTTTCCTCCTCCTCCCTTTCTCCCAGTATAGTAGGGTATTTATAAGAGCAAAATCAAATGAAATTTGGGCATTCCACTGATGTGTGATAAAAATTAAAGGGCATTTTTGAAAATTCATTAGAGAAATTCAAATTCAAGAATGGGATAAGGTTTTGTTGAGTGAGCTGAAAATCGTACTATTTCATATGAATTCGAATCTCAAATTTTAAGAAATTCAACAAATCGTTTGGTTGAGCTAGAGACGTGGGTCGCTGGGTTGAGTTCGCGGGTTGGAGAAGCTGGTATTAAGTTAGATTTTTGTTTGATTGTTGAAATTGTTGTTGTCAATGTTGTCAATTTTTTTTGTTCAGATTGATGTACGATTTTTCTTTCGTTGATACTGGTGTTGATATCGGTTGTTGTTATTATATTGTTATACGGGTTTAGGGAGAAGAGAAGGGGGAGTTGGGCTAGTGTTATTGGGTTAATTGGGAAGAAGGGGATATAAAGTGTAAGGTGTGGGTCGATTCGAGTTATGGGCTGCTGGGTCAGTGCTGGTTGGGTTGGGATGAGGTGGTGTTTGGCTGGTCATCTGGAATTATAGAAAGATGGGTTTAAAGGATTGGGTAGGAATTAGGAATGGACATTTATTAAATAGCTCATAGATTGATACTTAGTCAATTTTATTTAAATTTTAGTCAAAACTAAAAAATTCAATTGGTCAATTGTATTGTAGTTGAGGTAGATTTGATTTCAATCATGACCAAATCTAATAAAATGACTAAATTAAATTGAAATTCGATACGAATTAACAACCAATTTAATTCTGAGTTTCTTGGTTTGATAAAATCAAACATATATTTTTTCAATCTTTTTAAGAGCAAAGTATATTTAAATCAAGACTTTACCCATTTATTAATTTTCAATATAATCCTTGAATAAAATCGAATTTTCTCATAAAATAATTATTTAAGTAACAAAATTATATGATCTCGTATATACTAATACGGAAACATATAATCGTTACTGATAGTGACAAAATTACATAGATAAATATTTTTAAAAATATTTATCTAGATAAAATAAATGTTATAATTTTATTCAAAACCAAAGAAACTAAAAATTAAACTTAGTCGTGAAAGATAAAATTAGGTGTCAACAACTGTCCCTCCCTTTTGGTACAGTAAATAAAAGTAACCTTTGGCAAAGGGAGTTTGATGTTCCTAATTTTGTCCGATCACAAATTTGTCTCTTGAAGAAGGTTGGTTTTCACATGAGTTTTTTGGAGTTATGATCGAACCCCCAGTATCGTATTTCCTTCATATCTCAGGTTTCCTTGAAATCCAGGTCACTTGTAGTTCATAAAGCTTGATTATAAAGCATGATTTTCAAAAAATTCACAATCTATCTCGATTTTTGAATTTCGGTGAAACCAAAAAGCTAAGGAATAAAAGGATAGGGGGAAGGTGGAATGCAGTCAAGTTTTCAACAAAGGACTCAGCCTACATATCCTTGAGATTCAAGGAATCAATCTACTGTGGTTTGTCTCGGTCTTTCAAAAAGATAGTTTTTTATTTTAGACGATCTTTGGTTAGAAATAAGTGAAAAATACATCAAGTTATGGAAAAGAGGTTTGTATTTATCTTGATTATAAATATGGGGCCCCTTACACCCATAAGTGAGATTTACATGGACATAATTTCCAATGCTCTACGTGTGTTGTTACCCAACTTTTAAAAAGGGGAAGATTAAATCTGGTGCAAATTTAGAAATACCCTGGAGGTGAAATTGAAATAAAAAATATTCCAAAACACCCATGTTCCTTTTGATAGGGAAGTGGCTTGATGGTGGTGGAAGTCATCCTTCAGGTCGCTTTTAAAGAGTTTTATGTCCCTCTTCAGACTATGTCCCAGTTTACTTCTAAGAAAAAGTTCTACATTGTGCTACATCCTTTTTAGAGTTGTCCACAGCTGTGATTTTGATTGAGAATTTCATCCTTTCGGATGCTCTCGACAATATCTCAAAATGATTAGTTGTAAATATAGCATGACACAAACATAAATTGGTACAAACCTATTTGAAAATATCATGTTGAGATAGTTGAGGAGCCAATTTACACAACCTATTCCAAAATATCATGCCACATTGAATGGGATGACAACTCAGCGTGTACCAGTAAAATGCAGACCACTTATCTTGAATATTTTATGCCACTTTAAATGGGCTGATAACCCAACGTGTAACATTAAAAGGTGGACGACTTATCTTGAATATTTTATATCATTTTAAATGGGTTGACGGTCTAACATGTTTTATTAAAAGACGAATGACATATCTTAAATATTTTATGCATATTGAATGGAGTAATGGCCCAACGTGTCTCATTGAAACACAAATGAGTTATCTGAAATATTTTATGCCACTTTGAATGGGATGACAGCTCAATGTGTCTCACTAAAAGATGGACAACCTATTTTAAGTACATCGAGTTATGGAAAAGAGGTTTGTATTGGTCATGTTTTGGATGATAAGTTCATGAAAAGGGTGATAAAAGGTGTTTTTAGCTATTTTTGGAGCAATTATGGATGTTTGGGACCCTTTTTGTCTTTATCATGATCAAACAATATTTGAGAATCAAAGAAGAGCTGAAAAGATGACTCCTAACACCTACTAAGTAAACCTACGAACCATATGTAAGACCTATAGACCACAGGTAGCCAAAGAAAGTGCTAGAAGTCCAAAATCTCACAAGCTGAACTTCCAGGAATTTTCCATCCGATACCTGCGGCTTGTACCTGTGCCCAGGGCCAGGACCGCAGGTACTACTTACGCCTTGTACCAGACCACGAGTATGAACCACATGTGACCACCAACCCTATTTTCTCCTATTTCGTTCAGACTTTGATTTTAGGGTTTCCTCATGTACTATAAATAATCTTTATGTGTTTTTAGTAGCAGTTATGCACTTTTGATATTCACAAATATATTTTTATTCCAAGAATCAATTTTGATCTTGAGATTTATGTATATTGACTTTAGTTAATTAATTGAATAACGGTTGTGGGTTTTTACAATTCTTATCATTGTGATTTTTTCTATGTTTTCAACTATGAATGATATTGATTTCTTCACAAGTATGAGCGGCTAAAATTAATAACTATGGTTATGGAAACCCTAGCGGATTGATGAAGTAGGGGATGTGGAATTTTTGAATTGAACCGATACCCATGGCATGAATTGCATTATCTTCACTATAATAGGTTTCTTAGCAGGGGCCAACATTAAGATCCATCCTAGATTATTGCTACTTACTCCAAAAGAGGAGTAGTGACTAGGAAATGATAATGACAGCAATAATTTGGGGTTTAGTCATCGATTGACGCTACTAGGTATTATCTACGTAAGATGGTTGGATTTCATCTAATAACTAGAGACTCAAAAGCTAATAGTTAACTAGGATCAAGATAGGGGTTAATAAGGAGACATCTTAAGACTCAAAAGGTAAAGGGTGAAATCTTTCAACTAGTCCAAAAAACTGTAGATGGTACACGACTTATCAATTATGTATGCAAGGTATCAAACTGGTTCAATATAGCACAATAATCCTACGGAGTTGAGAATTTGGGGGGAACACAATCCTAGTGTTCACCAATACTGATCACAATCGAAGTTGATAGTTGCTCTTTGTTCGATATTTCCATTCAAATCCCCGCAATTACTTTTCTAGTTCTATCCCATCGATTACAATATCTAAAATCTCTGATTCCACGTATTCCCTTGGGATTTGACCCCAACCTTTATTGGGTAACTATATTTTGACAGCAACTGTATCATTATCTGATAGGAGGTATTGTTTATATGCAATCAAATTTCTTGGCGCTGTTGCTGGGGTATACAGTGTTGATTTGTGAACTAAGGTCGTTGCAATCTTTGGGTTTTACTTTTGTTCTTAGTTGGGCATACGTTGGTGTATGCCTAGCGCACAGATTAAAGGCAATCCCTTACTCCTACTAAATCTGAATCTAGAGAGGATCCTACAAATACCTGGTATGATGTTTGAGCAGAAAAGAGATAAACTTCCTAAAGGGGTTTGTGATGTTGTACCTCCCGATCCTCCTAAAGGTGTTCAGGACATTGTTGATCAAAATATTGGTGAGCTTTTGATATGAGCAAAACAAGGTAAGTACAAAACACACCCCAAACAGTCCACAAATTCAAGAAAAATTGTGGACCAAAAGGGGACCTCACTCGGATTCGACGAGTATAACAAGAATACAAGAAACAAGGGTGTATTTGACACCCAAAAATAGCCAACACCACAATAATAATGAGATGAACAAGATGACAAAAAGAACAACTAGATTTGGATTCCACAATAACAAGATATAACGTTACAAGATTACAAAAAACAAAGGGATAGATAGTGAGACATAAACTACTATAGTGACTAAGAACCTTAGTGTAGATGACACACAAAGACCCTTAAAAATTATAGTAGGAATACCTACACTCTTCAAAGAGACACAAGATGGACTTCAATCCTTCAAGCACCCCAAGTTCCAAGTAAAAAAAACAACAAAAGAAATTTCACCCTAATGTTGTAACCTAGTTTCGGCCAAGCCTCACAAGAGAGAGAACTTTAGTGTTTCAAGTATGTTCTACCATTTCAATATTCAAAAACTAAGTGAATAAACCCTAACATGTTCCTTATATATTATAAAATAAATAGATGTTAAAATGACCAAAAAGGCCCTTCAAGAATGGGCCGCCCCTCTAGTGTATGGAGTGGGCTATTTTGGTGTGTATTTGGGACTTTAATTACACTTCTCTTACACATACAATTGGATTCTATCAATGCACACCCACATAAGTCTATTTCCATGATTCTTCTTGTATCAGCTTTTAACTCAAGATAAAAATAAGAGAAGGGTAATATAAAAAGCTTAGTGATTAGTTTGGCAGGCAGAGTTCGCTGAGAAGAGACAGGTGGCAGACTATCGGGGAAAACTCAAGAAAACCAGAATAGATATAGACGCGGCTGACCTCAAGTGAACCCAGCATATCAGTATGTTCAGTTGTATAAAGATAATGATGAGGATCTGGGATATATTGAGCCGATAGAAATTGGAGCTATTTTTTCTCTTTTTTTCCCTGATGTCAAGTTCAACATTTATAGTTCTATGATTAAGCTCTTATACTTAAAGGGCGTATTTATAGGGTTGCTTACAGATGATGCAAATATGCATCTAGCAAATTTTACTCGAATTTGCACTTCATATACCATACTTAGGGTAGACCAGGAGGCATTGAGACTGAGTTTTTTTCCCTTTTTGCTTACTAGAGAGGTATCATTATGGGTAGGAGAACTTCTAAGAGGGTCTATCACTACATGGAGCGAGTTACGTAGAGAATTCTTGAATAGATTCTTTCCTCCATCCAGAGTATTACAACTCAAGGTTGAGATTTATATCTTCAGGCAGTTGTAGTAAAAATCTATGTATGAGGTATGGTTCAGTTTCAAGAAGAAGCTTAGCATGCTGTCCAACCACCAAATTTTAGGGAAAAGTTTATTAGAGATCTTCTATAGAGCCCTGAATATTAGTTCCAGAGCAATGGTACACACTATCTCTGGAGGAGTCTTCATGAGAATATGATGGAAAATGGATTTGAGTATTATGCATCAGATCTCATTAGGTAATTGAGGGTGGGACACTCAAGAGGTTGAGAGAGGCTCTCGCATTTATGCCATTGAAAATTTTGGAGATCAGAGAATAGCTGAGGATGTTGTAGATCAGAAGATTTCCCTATCGAGGACAGATATTGATGGGTTGGTCAAATAATTTATAATGATAAATTCTGCAAAGGTTAATGCAGTAGAGATATAGGGTGTAGCTTTTAGGGTGCATGAGTCTGAGTTAGAGAAGGAGGCAAAGTATGTGGATCATCAGTTGGCGTGTTTTTGAGCCCAAGGACAAGGAAATCAAGGTCAGAACTATAATGATAGAGATAAATACATTCCACCTGGCAGACGAGATTTAAAATCGAAAATAGAAGAGATATTGGATAAGCTGATGAAGGGTCAAGAGAGTTAAGAAGCTTGCCTTAAAGAACTCAAGGCTGATGTTTCAGGATTGGACCAGAAGGTTGAGTCACATGTAACTGCATGCAACTTCTATCAAGAATTTAGAGAGCAGTATGGGCAAATCTCTGTTACTTTAGCTAAGAGATAGTCAGGAACATTTCCTACAGAAATATGCTGAATCCTCCAATACTGGTACATTGTCTGGCTAATTAACACAAGGAGTGATTCCTCACCTGAGGAGAACTTTTTTCCCGCTATGAATGATCCAAAAAAGGAAAATATTATTATATATGTGCCACCTGAAACTGAATTTGAGAAGCTGACTTATAGTGATGATGATTTTGGAAGTGATGACGATGATGAATGGGTAGTAGGAGAGCTCCAAGATATTGTGCAGTAGTTTAGTGCAGATTTTCATACACATTTACTAGAAAAAAAAAGAGCGACCCAGGTGCAGTCACCATTCTATGTTCTATTGGGCGTTATGACATTAATTAGTCTTTATTTGATACGGGAGCAGGAATAAATATAATTCCATTAGTAATATACAAAGTATTAGGGTTAGGAGAACTCAATACTACATCTGCAAGGTTGTTGATGACGGATACATCTGTAAGGAGCCAGTGAGTATTGTGCAAAATGTAGAAGTAAAGGTGGTATCATTCACGTATCCAACAAATTTCATGATTTTAGATTGTGAAGTGGATGCTCACTCTCTGATTATCTTTGGGAGACCTTTCTTATCCACTTGTTGGGTGCCGATTGATATGGACCTAGGGGAGATCACATTCAAATGGAATGATAAGAAAATAGTGCATGATAGTTCAACAGTCTGATGCTATGAGAGTGGTAGCAGTGATTGATGTAGTAGTTGATGATGTGGTTGTATTAGAGGTGTCTATTTAGGAGAGAATAGGGATAGAAGTATTAGCACCATTGATTATAACTTTGAGAGTGATAGTATAAATGAGTATGATGAGTTAGTTCAGGCACTGCATGGCATAGTTTCTTACAAATATGCCCCTAAGAAGCTGGATCTTGACTTGAAGAACAGAACCACACCTACTAAAAGACCATCGATTAAAGAACCAACGGTATTGGAATTGAAGGCCCTCCCGCCTCATTTGTAGTATGCATTCTTGGGGGCCAACAAGACCTTACCAGTAGCTATTGTGGTAGATTTATCAAGAACATAAGTGGAAGCTTTGATATTAGTGTTATGAAAGTTCAAGAGAGCTATTAGGTGGACTATTAAAGATATTGTAGTAATTCCACCAGGTATATGCACCCACAAGATACAACTTGAGCTGGACAACATTACCAGTATTGAGCATCAGGGATGACTGAATCCTCCTATGCAGAAGGTAGTGAAAAAAGAGATAATCAAGTGGTTAGATGCGAGAGTGGTTTTTCTCATTGCAGATAACAAGTGGTTAAGACCGTTTAATGCTTGCCAAATCAAACAGAAATCACAGTGGTTCCAAATAAGAAGAATGAATTAGTACCAATAAGGCCAGTAGCTAGTTGGAGAGTATGCATGGACTATAGAAAGCTAAACAAGTGGACACAAAAAGTCCACTTCCCTATGTCATTCGTGGATCAAATATTGGATAGATTAGTAGCCAGGGGTTGGTACTATTTTCTTAATGGGTATTCGGGTTATAATCAAATAATGATTGCTCCCGAAGACCAAGAAAATACTACTTTTACTTTCCCCTATAGGACTTTTCATTCAAGCGTATGTCATTTGAGTTATGTAATGCGCCTGCAAATTTTCAAAGATGTATGATGTCCATATTCTTTAACATGGGGGAAGACACTATTAAAGTATTCATGGATGGCTTTTTAGTGGTTGGGGACTCATTTAATGACTACTTAGCCCATTTGGCCAGTGCACTACAGAGATATGAAGAGTGCAACTTGGTTCTCGATTAGGAAAAATGCCACTTCATGGTGAAAGAAGGTACCATGCTAGGGAACAAGATCTCCATACATGGTATTGAGATGGAAAAATCAAAGATTGAGGTAATTGAGAAGTTGCCGTTGCCAGTGTCGGTTAGAGGTATATAGAGTTTTTGAGGCCATGCAGGCTTTTATAGAAGGTTCATAAAGGACATCAGTAAAATTGCAAGTCCTCTATGTAAGATCTTAGAGAAGGAGGTGAAATTTTAGTTTGATGATAATTGTCTTAAGGCTTTTAAATGCCTAAAGAAGTGGTTAATTTCAGCGCCCATCATTGTGTCCCCTGATTGGTATGCACCTTTTGAGGTAATATGTGATGCAAGCGGAGTGACCTTGGTAGCTGCTCCAGGCTAAAGAAGAGAAAATATAATATATCCTATCTATTATTCCTTCAAATCTTTACACCCCATAAAGAAAAATTACATAGTTATATGAGCTACTTACGGTGGTTTTTCCTTTTGAAAAATTTTGTTCATATTTGATTTGGACTAAGGTTATAGTGCACATAGACTATGCAAACTTAAAGAACATTATGTCGAAGAAGGATGTCAAACCCAGATTGATCCATTGGGTTTTTTTACTGCAAGAGTTTAATTTTGAAGTCAAAGACCGAAAAGGGAAAGAAAATCAATTTGCAGACCACTTATCCAGACTTGATAGGAGACCATACAGGAACTAAGAGATAATCTTGAGATAATAATGTTTTTTCTAATGAGTGAGTGTTGGCAACATCTTATGATTTGATTCTCTAGTTTGTTGATTTTGATAACTTTTTAGCAAGCGATATTACCCAGATGATCTATCTTCCAGTAGCGATGCATATTTATGCACGATGTAAGGAAGTTCTTATGGGATGAGCCATATTTGTTTAGAGTTTGTGTTGATGGTGTGATTTGGAGATGCATTCCAGAAGTAAAGATGATGAATATTCTGGAAGCTTGTCATTCTTCACCGCTTGGGGTTCACCACAATGGCATACGGATAACCCATAAAATTCTACAGTGTGGGTTTTACTGGCCTTCAATTTACAAGAATGCTTATGATTTTGCAAAATCTTGAGACCAATGTCAGTGTCAAGGTAACATTTCACGGCTCCCGGAACTTCCTATGACATCAATTCTTAAGTTGGAGTTGTTTGATGTGTGGGGGATTGATTTCATGGGCCCATTTGTGAGATCCTATGGAATGAGATATATTCTAGTAGTGGTTGAATACATATCAAATTGGATGGAGGCATTTGAACTTCCAAACAATAAAGGTAGAAGCGTCAGCGCCTTTATAAAGAGGAATAATATTTCTTGATTTGGCACTCTACATGCAATTATCAGTGATGGTGGGTCACACTTCTATAACCACTTATTTAAAGCACTGCTTGATAGATATGGATGAGGCATAAGGTGAAAACACATTACCATCCTCAGACAAGTGGGCAAGTAGAAGTCTCCAATAGAGAGATAAAGTCTATATTAGCAAAAACTATGAATGCCAATAGAACTGACTGGTCTAGAAAGTTAGATGATGCATTATGGGCATACCGAACAACCCCATAGGTGTCTCTCCATATTAGCTTATGTATGGTAAAACATATCATTTACCGATTAAACTTGAGCATAAGGCACTATGGGCATTGAAAAGGCTAAATTTTGAGTGGCGTAATGCAGCAAAGTTGAGGTTGAGCAAGGTGAATTAGTTGGATTAATTCTGACTTCGGTCTTATGAGAGCTCAGCCATATACAAAGAAAGAATGATGTTGTACCATGAAAAGAAGACTGAGAAGAGAATATTTAAGATCGGTGATTTGGTCTTACTATACAATTCAAGACTATGCTTGTTTCCTGGCAAGCTGAAATCAAGATGGACTGGACCACTCACTATGATTAAGGTATTTCCTTATGGTGATATTGAGATAAAGTATAATGGTGATGTCCCATTTAAAGTGAACGAGCAGTGAGTGAAATACTACATGGGAAACCTGGAAAAACTAAGGGTTTGTACTGAAATAGACCTTGGCGAAGTCTGAGTAGCCAAGGGAACTGAATCATGCCACGACAGTAAATCTGGAACTGCCTGGGAAGCAACCCAAGGTACATGGATGCCTCATGCGTCCCAGGTATGTTCTCACTTTTCTCTATTTTAATTCATTATAGCACATTGAGGATAGTGCGTAGTTTTTTATTGGGGGTGGCCAAACTATGCCACCGTGGGTTTTTGTCATCGTGCTTCTTTTTCTATCGGCCACAGTATGTTTGTAGAATTGGCATGTCTAGGACAATTTTGTGTCTTATTTTGTTTTATTTTGTATTGTTTTATTTTTATGTAATTAGGAGATTTTTAAGTATTTAAGGCAGTAGTCATGTTTTGATTGATTTTTCATACCTCTCCAAAACTTGAGTTTTAGAACTATGTGAATGTATATATGTGTGAACATTGTAGATCTTGTTATGATATTAGGATTAGGGATATGATAATCACTTTCTAACAATCGCATGTATCGGATAGGTAGTAGTTGGTAATATTGACTCTATGTTATGTATATGTGAGATACTACCTAGTTCCCTTTGTATCTTTAATTCAGAACTTGCCTAGGTTGAATGATAGTCTATTAGGAAAGGATTATAGGACATATTTTATTTTAGTCCACTTTTAGCCTAAATGACCTTTCATGTGTAAATTATATCCTTTAATCTCGTTTGAGCCTTGTTGCCTATTTTTTTTGTTTCACCATTTACCTTCCCATTTGTATTACAATAAACCTATTGTAGCCCTGTTCTTCCTTGGACATTGTGTACCTCAACTTAGGCAAAATGCTTAAGTTAAGGGTGGCTATCATAGGGGTGTGTAGTGTAAAATGGGTATGAAGAAGGGTAAAATAAGAGAAAAGGTTAGTAGGGCTGGGTGTGGTAGAAAAGAAAAATAAAAGAAAAGTTGTGAAAAAAAAGAAACAATAAAGAAACCATGCCCAACCTGAATATGCATAAAAGAATAAAAGGAAGAAATAAGGGTGGAATAAAAGGAAATAGGCTAGTAAGTGATACCCCAGAGTTAGTGTAGTACCAAGGAGGCTTAGTTACTTGATATTTCCATATGTACCATACTAACCCCAAGCCTACATTAAAAGCACGAAAAGTTCTATTGTGATCCTAAATTGACTACTGAATGCTAAGGTAAAGAAAATAAAGGCAAGCCTATGGTATTTGACATGCATTGATTGGAAATTCTCTTCTGAGTGTGAATATCTCTTGAACATCCCAACATTGACTTGCATTACTTCATATAAGTAAGTGGGACATCCTTGTCTTGAGGGCACTTGAGTCATATTGCTAGCTATTTTCTTATTTTGGGTAGTGTAACTTGTATGTATGAGTGGTTGTCTATTTCTAATGTAATTTCCATACCTTGATCCCATTGTGTCACATTGTTTTACTTCTTGTTCACATACAGTTGGTTTTGAAAAATAAGATTGGAGGGGGTGTTATAATTTGAGATTTACTTATTGACTGACTGCCTTGAATAGCTTAGTTTCTTCTAGTTAAGCAGTGTTTCTATTTTTGTTGTGTTTTATTTCCCGAGGACATGCAAATTTTATAAGCTGAGGGTGTTGATGTTCTATAGAAATATAGTACTTTCGATGCTTAAATGAGAAAAATATGCAAGTTTTTGAGGTTATTTTGTTAGATATGAAGCTTTTTGGATATGTTTTGCAGGAAATTATGTTTTGGATGATAAGTTCGTGAAAAAAGTGAAAAGGTGTCTTTGACTATTTTTGAAGCAAATATGGATGTTCGAGACATTTTTTGACTTGATCGTGATCAAACTATGTTCGAGAATCGAAGAAGAGTAGAAAAGATGACTCCCGATGATGTTGGGTGTATTTATGCATTCTAGCATTACTATTCTAACCTTTTTAGCCTTGTTTTGAGGATGATTCTTATGCTATATGTGTTTACGATGATATAAATGAGTCTTTATGTGTCCAAATATGTGTTTACGATGTTTAATGGTGGTTTTATATGAGTTTTGATTTAAATTGATCATTTAGAATTCAACCGAGAAAACTAGTGTAACTTACTTGAGCTAGGCGTTTTCTAGTCTCTTGTGTTGGATTTTAATGTGTTTTAATGAGTTCTTAAGTTTGTTATTATGCATTTATATGTAAAAAAGACTTAGTTGTAATGTTTAAGGGTCAATTGGATCAAAAAAAGAGACAAAACAATAAGTTAAAGCTCAATGTAAATTTAGCCTATGCTTAGCTCGTGTTTCTAGTTTGTCGTTAAGGATGTTGTGTTGTTTTGAGCTCTAATTGTTGTGTTTAATGATATATGATTCTTGGTTAACGGATTACGATGATATATGAAGGATATACAAGCTTCAAATCAAGTGTAAACAACTCAATAAGGCTCGGAATGGCTCAACGAAAGCACAAGACGTAATCTGGACGCAATTTGTACCCCTGAAATGTATGGGGCGCATTTAGACTACACAGATGGCCCATGGATTAGTTAAAAACATCAATAGATTCATAATAGGCCCAATATTTTGATCCATATGCCCGTGTAGCTTATAATTGGGTTTAAGGAGGTCCCGTGACGCGTTGAAATCGCAACTAGCTAATAGAATTTGACAGATTTTTTGACAATTGTGACCTGGAACTATGGCGCGACGCGGGGAGCACAAAAATCGTGAAAATTTTGCCCAGATGAAGGGAAACAACATGTAAACCTAATCCAACTTTGTATATAACTCGTCTACTATAAATATAACATCCTGAAAAATGTTTTAAGCATCTTGGGACCTCTTGGAAACCTTAGATCAACTAGGAACATCATTGGAGGTTGCCACAACTCCTTTTTAGGTTTTATTATTCTTTAATTTAGTTTTTTTTATGGTTTGTATCATCATTACAAGGGATTGGATGATGAATATTTCCATTCAAGGTTAAGCCCTCTTTCCGGGGTTAGAGCCAAGAACATGATTATTATTGTTTTGGATTAATTTCGTTTAATTTGCTTATTATTATTGGTTGTTTGTTTATTCTTGTTTTAATTATTTTATGGATTGATCACTCATAAAGTACATATATTGTCGACCTTTTGATCTCGAGAGAGTAAATAGGGAGATAGAATATGGGAATAAACAAAGTTTTGATTTTTATTCTTTTATAAAATAAAGAATTGAACTTAGCTTCTAGGACAGGGATATACTTAGATGCCTTACTTGATTCAAACGTAGAATGATAACTTTAATTCACTTAATCAGATTATTACATCCCCGCTTAATAATGTAGTTGTAACATCCATATTAGGTAAATGATTATAGGTTGGGAAATCATGATCATGCAATTAACTCTACGAATCAATAACCAAGATAAGCAAGTTAACGAATTAATTTCAATAAAATAGTATGATTGTTCGAAGTTCTTTAACCCTGGACTTTTCTCCATTGATTGTCCCAAGACTTTTATTTTACACATTGTTTATTTTATTTTTAGTTTACAATTATTCAAAACTCTTGGTGTTTATTTTTTCTCAATTAGTTAGACTAGAATTAGATAGGCGGTGAACGCAAGTCCCTAAGAGATTGATACTTGGGCTTTCTTGAAGCCACTACAGTACTTGATAAGACCACATACACTTGCGTGTGTACTTGAGCATTGTCAAGTTTTTGGTGTCGTTGCCGGGGACTTATAACTAGGAAACTATCTTATTTTTAGTTTTCTATATTGAGTTGTAAATAGTTTTTATTTATCCGACACCTACTAAGTCAACCTACGGATCGCATGTAGGCTGCAATAGGCAAAGAAAGTGCCAGAACTCCAAAATCTCGAGTTGAACTTGCAAGAATTTTCTAGCTGGTACCTGTAATTTATACCTGCGCCCAGGGCCAGGACCGCAGATACTACCTGCGCCCGATACCAGACCATGGGTATGCACCACATGTGGCCACCGACCATTTTTTCTGTTGTTTTATTCGAGCTTTGATTTTAGGGTTTCCTCCCTTTACGTTTTTTTAGTAGGACTTACGAACTTTTGATATTCACAAATATATTTTGATTTCAAGATTTGATTTTGATCTTGGAATTTCCGTTTATTGACTTTAGTTGATTAATTCAGTAATGGTTGTGGATTTTTATAGTTCTTATCATTGTGATTTCATCTATGCTTTCTTTCAACTAAGAATGATATTGATTTCTTCACAAGTATGAGTGGCTAAAACCCATAGCTAGGATAGTAGAATCTCAGACGGATTGACGAAGTAGGGAAAGTATCATTGTTGAATTTAATCGATACCCATGGCATGCATTGCGTTATCTTCACTATAATAGATTTCTTAGTGGTGTCCATTGTTAAGATCCTTCCATGATTATTGCTACTTACTCCAAAATAAGATTAGTGACTAGGAAAAGATAATGACAACAGTAATTTGGGATTTAGCTGTCGATCGACGCTACTAGGTATTATCTACGTAAGATAGTTAAATTTTATCAAATAACTAGAGACTCAAAAGTTAATAGTTAACTGGGATCAATATAATAGTTAGTTAGGAGACATCCTAAGGCTCAAAAGGTAAAGGGTGAAATCTGTCTAGTCTTCCAAAAGACTGTAGATGGTACATAACTTATCGATTCTGCCTGCAAGGTATCGGGTTGGTTCAATTTAGTACTATAAACCTATGGAGTTGAGAAGTCAGGGGGAACACAATCCTAGTGTTCACCAATACAAATCATAACCGAAGTTGATATTTGCTCTTTGTTTGATATTTCCATTCAATTTCCCCCATTTACTTTTTCAGTTCTGGCCCATCAATTATAGCATCTAAAATCCACGAGTTCACATATTCCCTTGGGATTCGACCCTAACATTTGTTGGGTTAATATATTTTGACAGCGACTGTATCATCATCTGATAAGAGGTGTTGTTTGGATATCATCAGTGATGACCCAATGTGTCTCATTGAAAGGTAGACGACCTATCTTAAATGTTTTATGCCCTTTAAATAGGTTGACGATCCAACGTGTCTCATTGAAAGGCAGACGACCTATCCTGAATATTTTGTGCCACTTTGAGTAGAGTGATGGGCCAATGTCTACTAATTACCTACACTAAACTTATAAGTAGCAAATGCAATGTAAGGTCTATTATGCAAACCTTATTTTAACATACCACACTGAAGGAGGTGAAAATCCATAATATAGTAATATATCACGTTGAAGGAGATTATGATCCATATAATAATATGCAACTCTAAAGGAGGTGACAATCTATAATATAACTAGATCTCGAAGGTCCGTGATAGTACAGGCCTAATATATGTAATTTTTTGGTCTCAATTTATGTGATACAAATAAAATTTTGATAATTAATTATATTTTAAATATTTTTTTAGATATTTTAAGTTGTTAGCTATTGTAATTTATAATAGTTTTTTGACATTATAATTTACTATTTTAAGTTGTTAACTGTTATAATTTATAATACTTTCTTTGTCCAAACTTTTGTAGCATTAATAGTCTACTATATTTTAAAATAATTTAAGTTTTTAATTATTTTAATTTATAATACTTTTTCTTCTATTTCAATTTAAGTGACATTGATATAATTTCAAGAGTCAATCAAATATCACGATTGAAGTCGCAAAGAAGACATGTCTTAAATGACTCATAATAACTTATTAGAAGTGATACAATAAAATTACTATAAAAAAATAGTTGTGAAAAAAATGTAAGCGGGTCTCATATAAGATGTCAAGTTAATTTAAGACATCAATAGTTAACTTATCATTCTTTTTGTTTATTTTATTTTTTCATCAATTTTTTTTAATATTTAGATGATTCATAATAATTAATTAGGGATGAAATAGTAAAATTGTGGTTGAAACACCTGAAACAGACATGTCATAAATGTTTATTTTACTTTTTTATTAAATATTATTGATTTTTCGATACGTAAATAACATATAATAATCAATTAAGAAATAACTTATTATAAGTGATATAACAAAATTAATATAAAAAATAGTTGTAAAAAAAATTTTGATAGGCCTTATATAAGATGTTAAGTTAATTTAAAACATTAATAGTTTGTTTATTATTGTTTATTTATTTTATCTTTTTATTAAATATTATTAATTTTTTTTAATATTTAGATGACTTATAGTAATTAATTAGGGATAAAATAGTAAAATTACGATTGAAGCAACTAAAGTAGATATCTCATAAATGTCTATTTTTTAATCTTTTGTTAAATATTAAATTTTTAATACTTAAATGACATATAATAATTAATTAGAGGTGATATAGTAAAATCACGGAGGAAGCAGGCATAACGACCGTCACCTACTTCCCTTCACGCTTCTATATATTAGAATAACATGTCACTCTGAAGGAGGTAACGGTCCATAACATTATAACATGTCATGCTGAAGGAGGTGATAGTTCATAACATAATAATATATCACTCTGAAGGAGGTGATGGTCCATAACATAATAATATATCACGCTGAAAGAGGTGACCATCCATGATATAATGATGTGTCACTCTAAGAGAGGTTATGGTCCATAACATAATAAGATGTCATGCAGAAGGAGGTGACAACCCATAGTATAATAATATGTAACTTTAAGGGAGGTGGAGGTCCATTAACATGTCACTCTGAAAGAGGTGACAGTCCATAATATAATAATATGTAAGCTTGAGGGAGTTGATGCTCCATAACATAATAATATTCAAGCTGAGGGAGTTAACGGTCCATAACATAATAACATGTCACGTTGAAGAAGGTGATGGTCCATAACATAATAATTTGTCACTCTAAATGAGGTGACAGTCTATAACGTAATAATATGTCATTATGAAGGAAGTGACAGCCCATAATATAATAATATGTCATGATGATGAAGGTAATGGTCAATAACATAATAACATGTCATGCTGAAGATGGTGATTGTCCATAACATAATAATATGTCACTCTAAAGAAAGTGATGATTCATAATATAATAATATGTCACACTAAGGGAGTTTATGGTCTATAATATAATAACATTTCATACTAAAGGAGGTGACGGTCCATAACATAATAAAACGTCACTCTAAAAAAGGTGATGGTCCATAATATTATAGCATGTCATACTAAAGGAGGTGATGGTCCATAGCATAATAATATGTTACTTTAAAGGAGGTGACGATCCATAACATAATAATGTGTCACTTTGAAGAAGGTGACAGTCCATAACATTATAACATATCATGCTGAAGGAGATGACTGTCCATAACATAATAACATAGCATCTCATATAAAATGATGTCTAATGCATCCTCTGAAAGAGTGAAAAACCCAAATATAATAAGATGTGTCATTTTTAAAAGGGGAATGACCCAAATATAATAAGATGTGTCACCTCAAATGAAGTGACAATTCGATATGTCCTCTTAAAAGAGTGGATGACCCAAATATAATAAGATGTGTCACTTCGAATTAAATGATGATTCAGGATGTCCTTTTGAAAGGGTGGATGAGCCACACATAGTAAGATGTGTCATCTCGAATGGGTGATAATCTGGTAAGTTTTTTTTGGAGGATAGAAAATCCTAATATAGAAGTTAATTTGTTGCACTTCATTCTTTGTATCGAGAATCCTAGGAAGGACTTGTGCATGTTTGGATCTTTTGGATTAAATCCTCAAACTTTGAGAGGATAGGTTTACGTTACATCTTAGAGGCGGTCTTTCATAACTCCATCTTCATAACTCAAACAACACTCATTAATAACATAACAACTTGTTGTAACTAAGCAAAAAGTGTAACAAAAGATAGACTTTAAAGCTAAAGTCGTTTGAATCATAATGATTTAGAGATAGTGTTTGGATGATATCTCCATATCTTAATCGTTATGCATTACAAAATCAGAGAAAGTCTTAGAGATCATAACAAAGTAATAGAAACATAAATTAAGAGGAGAAAGGAGAAAAAATCTTGGCTAAACAAGTTGTAAGTCAATAAGTAAATTATAAAAAAATCATATCACAATATAATCATCTGATAACACAAACAAGATAATTGTAAGATCAAATAATATTTTTTTAATGATACTATTTTTTATGAATTTATGGTGAGATTTCTTAAAATTATAATTTCAAAAGTCCAATTGTTTCAATTTTTTTTAATATTTCTCAATTGTTAAAGTACTAAAATCTTATATAATTAAGTAAATAAAGTAATTTTTTTAAACACTTTTCGCGCAACATGCGGGTACGTATACTAGTCTATAATATATAATATATAATATATTAAAAGTGTGAAGACCCTTAGAAAAGTGATTCGAACTCTTTGCCCTTC
Source organism: Capsicum annuum (assembly GCF_002878395.1). Lineage (NCBI taxonomy): Eukaryota > Viridiplantae > Streptophyta > Magnoliopsida > Solanales > Solanaceae > Capsicum > Capsicum annuum. Next base: position 89,025,168 of record NC_061119.1, on the reverse strand, counting down.
ATTAAAAGTCCATGCTTTAGACAAAACCATCTTTTTACTATTTTTTTGAATTATTATAATATTTTATTATAATATTTAAAATTAAATAGTTGTATAATATATGTTAAAATAAAAATATTTTTTGTAAACTTTTTCTTATAAAACAAAAAAATCAACAAGCAATTTAATTTTTAAAAAACATTCCTTTTCTTTTTAAGAAAAAGTTTCCTTTATAAATCAAAAATTCATGGTTTTTTTTATAAAACCTATATGGCTATTAATTTTTAGAACTTACATTTTACAACAAAAATTATTTTGTAGATTATTAATTGTTTCATCTTTATTCTATATTTATTTCATATTTTATATATAATAAAGGAGAATAGCTAAGCGTAGAGTTATGCCAAGTGTGATCTTTAGGACTAGTATATAACAAAAATTCTAGTGTTTTACAATAAAAATTATTTGTAGATTATTAATTTTTTCATATTTATTTCATATCTATTTATATAATAAACGAGAATAGAAAATAAATATCTAAGGAATAAACAAGTACAATAAAAACTTGAAATATAAAAAAGATTTTTATCACATCATTAACTTAGTTTATTTGCGAAGGTATTTTGTTAACCTTACAAAAATAATTTGTGTTTTATAATTTTTTTAAAAGGGTGTTAATATACTGAAAACTCTTGGCTAAACAAGTTGTAACTCAATAAGCAAATTATAAAAAAATCATATCACAATATAACCATCTGATAACACAAACAAGATAATTGTAAGATCAAATGACATAAAAATAATTAAATGATGATATTATTTATCAATTTATGATGATATTTTTTAAAATTATAATGTCAAAAGTCCAATTGTGAATCAATTTTTTAATATTTCTCAATTGATAAAGTACTAAAATCCTAATATAATTAAGTAAATAAAATAATATTTGTAAACTCTTTTCCCGCAACACGCGGGTACGTATACTAGTCTATAATATATAATCTATAATATATTAAAAATATGAAGACCCTTAGAAAAATGATTCAAATTTTTTGCCCTTCATTAAAAGTCCATGCTTTAGACAAAACCATATTTTTACTATTTTTGAATTATTATATTATTTTATTATAATATTTAAAATTAAAGAGTCCTATAATGTATGGTAAAAGAGAAATATTTTTTGTAAACTTTTCTTTATAAAACACAAAAATCAACAAGTAATTTCTTTTTTAAAAAACATTCTTTTTTAAAGAAAAAGTTTCCTTTATAAATCAAAAAGTCACGCTTTTTTATAAAACCTAGATGGCTATTAATTTTTAAATAAATTTTATTTAGGTTTGAATCACTTTAAAATAAGGATTTATTTAACTAATTAAGTAATGATGGTTGTCTCTCTTTATTTAGATTTATATTCTTCTATAAAATTTTATTACCAATTGCAATATTGACAGTATCTATGATTAAAAAGATAAATTTACTTGTGATTTGACATAAGTTTTTTCAAGAATTTTAGTATTAATATATTCTTACAGTTTACAATAAATAAATTATCATGTATTGTTCATAACAATCGACAATTGAGAAGACTTTTTTTCAGAAATTTGAGATCACTGATGATTTAAGATAAAAATTTATTTGTGATTTGAGGTAAGTTTTCTAAAGTTTTAGTATGTTCTTGATGTTTACAATCTTGAAAATTTTTATTACGAGTCTCATACAACCAACAAAAGTTGTACGAGGGTTTTTTATTTTATTGACATGTGTTTTCACCACTGGCATCTTCATTCTTCTTCATTCTTCACCTAGCACTCACGTGTTCTTGTTTTCCATCATTTCATTTTTTCTTCTTCTTCAAATTCAATATTAATATCACCAAAAATTTAATATAATTTTTTCTATAATTAATTTTATGCATTTATTTTCTATCTTCCCACCTCCAACTATTTTCTCCTAGGATTTCTCTCAAACATTTCCAATATTTTCATCTCCATATGTTTTTTCTCTAGAATTCATTTGACAGAAATACTCATAATACACTCATAAATTTTTGAAGGAAGATTTATTCTTCTTACCCTCCCCATACCTCACTATGTGGGAATACACTGGGTTTGTTGTTGTTGTTGTTATATTTTTCTGTACTTGAAATTTAATGTCCAAGTCAAAATGATGCTGCTTCCCCTCAATTTCTAATTCCTAATCTCCAGCTGTCTGCTAAAGTGACACCTTTCTCCCATTTTATCTTTACTAGTGAACTAATTTTATCTTAAAAAAAATTCGGTTATTACAATATTTTCAGTTGAAACGATATTAATCGATAAGATTATTTTTTTTTCACTTGAGATGGAATGAATATGTTAATAGAGTGACACAAATCAATTTTCCGTTGCTAATTACAAATCTTAAATTAAAGTAAAAGTTACATAAATCTTTAGAGCTAATTACTTTCTATCAACTTTTTCCCAACTTACTAAAAAAAAATTATTTAATGCATACGAATATATTACATTATTCCGAATATGTCATTTAATTTTACACGAGCATATTATATTCTTTTGAATATGTCATTTAATTTTACACGAACCCGTCGCATTCTTTTATGATGTATTAAGCTTTCAAGTAAAATCAAAATTTATGTAATTAGTTTAACAGGATTGAGATTTTAAATAATTGTGATATAATATATTTTTTTCTAAATTAAATTACATATGAAAAGATACAGTTTTGTAAAATAATGAAATGAAAATTCAAACTAACAACGGAAATTTTTTTAACAAAAATGTGTTGATGACAAAAGATCTAAAAGTAAACAAATCACAAAGTAATGAGAGGTGGGTCCTGCATAAGCCAAATGTCAAACAACAAAATCCTCATACAAGTATGATGTGGTGTATCTCATACAAAATAAAAATTTTCTACAATCTTGATGTATCACTTGTGAGACTACACTGAATATGTTGCTGTAATTTGAAAGTATTTACTTAAAAATTTTGGCAATGCAAAAATTGATGGGAGTCTAGGAGCATTGTGTTTTTCGTAGTGTTAGATTTCTAAGTTTTAGTTGAAAATCATTAAAAAAAGATTAAGTACTTACAAATTATGGCTTGCAAATTGTATTAGTGGTTAATTTATTCGAATAGAATTGAAATATTAGAAAACTACATTGAATCTTTGTTGAACACTTGCAATATTGAATCACTTTAAAATAAGAATTCCTTTAACTAACTAATTAATGATAACTGTCTCTCTTTATTTAGGCTTAGATTCTTCTATAAAATTTTCTTACCAATTAAATCTTGACAGTATCTATTATTAAAGAGATAAATTTACTTGTGATTTAACGCAAGTTTTTTCAAGAATTTTAGTATTAATATATTCTTAAAATTTACAATAAACAAATTATCATGTATTATTGAAAATAATTGACAATTGAGAAGTCCTTTTTATGGAATTTGAGATAACTTATGATTGAAAATAAAAATTTACTTGTGATTTGAGGTATGATTTCTAAAGTTTTAGTATATTCTTGATGTTTAAAATCCTGATGTATCACTTGTGAGACTACAGTGAATATGTTGATGTAATTTGAAAGTATTAACTTAAAAATTTTGGCAGTGAAAATGGTGGGAGTGTAGGAGCATTGTGTTTTTTGTAGTATTAGATTTCTAAGTTTTAGCTGAAAACCATTAAAAAAAATTAAGTACTTATAAATTATGGCTTGCAAATTATATTAGATGTTAATTTATTCGAATAAAATTGAAATATTAGAAAACTACAGTGAATCTTTGTTGAATACGTGCAATATTAATTTAATTTTTTTGAGCTACTTACAATATGCACAAACACACGTTAGTTAGTCATATATATTTGTGCAGTTGTAAGCTTAGTTGATGAGTCTCATTTATTTATAGAAGTTTTGAGTATTGTTGGTTTTCTTAAGCTTTAAATGAAAATCATATTTCATTACATTGAATACATTTTTGTGATTTGAAAATATTAACTTGAAAGTTTTGGCGATGCAAAAATTGGCGAAAATTTAGGAATACTATGTTTGTTATAGTATTAGTCTTTTCTGTAGTCTGATTGATTTTGAATGAATTTTTTTTGCAGTATCTATATTTCAAATAGGAATGACTACGGAAAATTTTGTTAGGTTATTATTATTATCATTATTATTATTATTATTATTATTATTATTAATTATTGATATTAGATGTGCTTGAAGGCAAAATCTACTATAATGGCTAGGACATATTTTCTTTTATAATATCGAAGTAATTTTATAAAATTAAACTCATTGAAGTGAGGTAGTCGCACGGGGAGCATAACCTAAACTAGTATATATATATATATATATATATATATATATATGGAAAGAGGTTATAAGTCGTTTTCTATGTTTTTTGTTTTTGAATGTTAAATCAATGATTGTTGTGGTTGAAGAACCATATTATACTGTAGACAATACCATTAAGGACAATTGATTTTGGTCTCTCAGTATTTTTTAATCCTGGCAATTAATTTTTGAATATTTATATCTTGTTGTGGTTGAATAATTGATATGTTTATTGTTTTTGAATGTTTAATTTTACTATTATTGTTATTGATGAACCATGTTATTCAATAGACAACATCATTACAATTGATTTTGGCCTCTTAATATTCTTTAAACTTGGTAAATTTCGTAATATTTATATCTTGATGCGATTGAATAATTGAACATTATACTAACTATTTAGCTTGTCATATTAGTTTTGTAGATAAGAAATTTAACAAAATTATGGTAAGCCCGTACCACATGCCTCCCAAGGTGTTGAAGAGAGACTCTGATCCAGAAGTAGAAGTATGGAGTGCTAGAGTAATTCTCTACATTTTGATGTATGGTATGGTGATTTGGTTATGATAATTGGATGTATATAATTGAAAACTTTGCTTTCAAGCCTTAGGATAAATAATTAACACCAATACAGTACCATTATTTAAAGTTAAAAGTTATTTGTGAAAGTACATTTTGTGCTTATATATGTCGTTCAGCTTGATCATAATTTTAACTTAAAGTATATGGGCTAACCAATTGCAAATATGATTCTGCCAAAGCAATGTAGTAATAAATTCTTTTTCTACCCTCCTTTTTACAGGGACCAATAATACATTGTATTATTAACCATGACAAAAGAAAAGATGCCGATAACGTCATTGGGTCATTAAGTGATATAGACATATTCGCACAGATTGGAAGTCAATCCACCATTGAGCTGCTACAGGTTGCTGTTGTACTGAGTTAAAGTAGTGGGAAATCAAGTGCGCTTGAAGCACTTGTAGGTCATGAGTAAGAGGCTCTCTCTTGCGCTACAACTCCTTCAAACAAAGCCTAATAATACTAATGCTACTGATATATGAGGGAAATTTTTACACCATCATGGAAAATTTTTCTTATATTTTAATGAAATTTGTTCGGAGATTCAGGTATTCTTGAGTTACAAGACTTGTATTAGGCATAATTTGATTTTAGATTCAATCAATTCAGACTGTGTGTATGATAATGTATGTAAGATTCTCAATTTTCCTACACTCTGTCTGGATGTTTGTTACATGTTATTTCATAATGTACAACGTCGTATTACATAATATCATTTTAATGATAAACCTACTAGAAAAGTAGGGCATGTGTTAGACCTACTACAAAATATAGGGTAAAAAATAAATAAGGATTATTAAATAACAAGTAAAGCCAAGATGAGAAAAATAATAAGTGAATGACATGATCACTCCAAATCAATCATTACAAAAATAAGTATATAGAGAAAGATCATTAGATGGTTAGAGACTAGAACAAAACAAGGGGCGTTGTTGTCATGACCTGAGGCTGCCCCGTAGTTGTAACACGGTGCTCAGAGTCATAAGTGACCCCAAGCTAACCCATGACCTAGAAAAATACTAAGAATACGAAAGAAGATAATGAGATATTGAATGAAAACTAAGCTGAAATGACCTGATTTAATAAAATCAAAATTAGTACTGGATATCAAAATTAAGACTGTCTAGCATAATCAACATGTTGAAAACATAACTATCTGTCTAAAAGACTAAATTATATAAGTTTTTGGGACAAGCCCCCAACTAATTTCAACTATCTAAAACTAGATAAAAGTAATAAAAAAATGCTGAAAATTAGTCCTCAAATGATGAGGACTCACGAAACTCTGCTATTGATATGGTGTGGAGTCATACTAAGCACGATGGGATGCTAAGCATCGGAACCTATATTATAAGAAAATTTATCATAAAGAAAGTATGTGATCAATACTTTGAATGTATTGAGTATATGAGATGGTAAAATAATTGATATAGGTTGAACATGATGCATGTAATATGGTGAACTGATGCAAGACCAAGTAATAAACATGTACTGTATGATAAGCTAAACAACTGAATACAAGGTCAAGCAAAATTCTGAAGCTAAACTATGAACTATAGACTATGGGAGCTACCCATAATCGACATACCCGAATCTGAGCTAACCGGGGTCCAACTTGTAGCCCCAGTTGGATGAGTGTTCAGTACCTTTCCAAGAGTATGAATACTGACTGAAGTAGATCTACTAAATTGATGTTTTGAAAACACTAAGGTGTCAATCCTGGTCTGATGGGTGACCCTTTATAACCTACGACCACGCTGTTCTGGAACTTAGGGAATTTTACTAAAGGTTTCAACCTAACTGATGGGTGAGCCCCCATCCCTGCATTCGCTCAGTGCTAAGTACTACTCCCAACTGAATGACACTAATAACTAAAATGCTCAATAATAATAATATTCTAAAAATCAACAATAAATGCATAATCTAAAAGTACTTAATAACATCTAAGCTAGAGAATATAGCACTAATAAATGTATAAATAAAATCCTAGATCATTAGGAGTTCATAACCCACCATCTCTGAAGAATGCAACTAAATATGGCAATATTAAAATCTGAACATAATAAGGAATTTCATAACTCAAGCCCAAAAATCAAGAATTTGTCAAGATTTTATAATTCTGAGTATGAGAAGATACTCAGATTATGAGAAGATACTCAGATTCATAGGAAAACATATATTCAGGGTTTAGTTAAAGAAATAAACTAAAAACTTAAGAAATTCATGCTTCCCATGGAAACCCTATGCTTGGAGGGTGAATTGAACTTGAGAAATTGAGTTATATTTGGGACTCAATGGGTGAAAGAAAACCCATTGATGAAATCCCACATACCTGAGGTTTAAAACCTTGAAGAAATCTTCGAATTTGAAGCCAAAAATTGAAAAACCCTATTTCTTCTTAGAGAGGAAAATCGACTCTTTCTCTCTCTAAGATTTCTAAGTGTTGAATGAATTTTAAGAAATGGGGGACTTATAGGTGTTTTAGTATATTGATTCAACCCTTGGAGTGCTTAAACAACGTAGTTTTGGTGTTAAAATGGTGAGAAAAAGACCAAACAACCCCTCCAAAATCATTTAGAAAACCCTGGAAGTAGTCACAATGACTTAGGATTAAATTTTTGTACCTAATACCATGACGATGAGTCCTTCGGATGACTCGTAGGGTCTGACTATGAGTCATCATCAAGAGTCGTTGTCATTGGTAGCTTTGAAAATGCCTTAGTAATTTGGCTATAACATTTTACTCTGATATCAGATTAATGCAAAACTGGTGGTGTTGGAAATCTGATTCAATTATATCTTTTGGTGGGTATTGATCTTAAAAATACTTAGTTCTTTAAGAGTTATACTCATTTAAAGATGACTATAGCAATATTCTTCACACAAATTCAATTGCTAAGAGATATTTTGACTTGTTTCTAAGCTAGGAGTTATTTGGGGCCTTAATATATGTCTAAATCACTTACCAAACTATTGAAACATGATGTTTTATTTTGCATGAACTTGAAGCATGGTTCTAATATTGACTTGGATGTTTAGGGTGTTACAATATCTCCCCCTTAGGGTTATTCGTCCCTGAATGAAAACTAACTAAGCTGAAATGATAGGGGAAAGCTGTAATTCCCACACTGAACTCCTACGAGCTAAATAATGACCTGATAACTAAATCTATAATTGATATATGGACTGAACTAAACTCATGAACACATGTTATGACAAAATAATTGGGTGTTCTAAGATAGAAAGAATTAGTTAAGGGAAAACTATTGCATCAAGATGAGAATGAGTTCGAACAGAAAAGATGGGGGTACTTAGTCATCATATCTTCCTCTATTTTCCAAGTGTCTCCTTACACGGACTAATTTTTTCATAAAAATTTTACCAAAGCGACCTCCTTATTTCTCAGCTTATGAACCTAACGATCAAGGATCTCAACTAGAACCTCTTCATAAGAGAGACTGTCTTTCACACCACTCTTTATAAAGGAACGACTGATGCTGGGTCACTAATGCATTTCTTTATCAAAGAAACATAGAATACTGGATGCATTGATACTAAATCTATCGGCAATTGTAAATCATAGGCTACACTACCATATCATCTCAAAATTTTATAAGGACCAACATAGCGGGGACTGAGGCTTTCATTCTTACCAAATCACTTTACCCTTTTCATGGGTGAAACATTCAAGTAGACAAAATAAGTAATAGCGAACTTAAGCTACCTTCTCCTCATATTTGCATAAGATTTTTGACAGCTCTGTGCAGTTTTTGGCCTTTCTCTAATCAACTAAACATTTTCCACTAACTCATGTATTGAATCTACCCCTATCAAACCAACTTCACCAACCTTAAACCAACTAATAGGAGATCTATACCTCCTACCATAAAGTGCTTTAGATGGAGCCATTTGAAAACTGGAGTGGTAGCTGTTATTATAAGAAAACTCAATCAAAGGAAAATGATCATCCCAACAACCCTTAAAATTAATCACGCACTCTCTCAACATGTTCTCTAAGTTTTGAATGGTCCTCTCTACCTAACCATCTGTCTTCGAGTGAAAAGTCATACTAAGATGAACTGGGTACCAAGACCCTTCTAAAATATCCAAAATTGAGAGATAAACTGGGTACCTTTATCTAAAATAATGTTCAAAGGGTCTCCATGCAATTCCATCAACTCTCTAAGAGAGAGTTTAGCATAATCTTCAGCTGAAACTAAAGTGTTAACTAGCAATAAGTGTGCGGACTTAGTCATTCGGTCCACGATAACCCAAATAGAATCGTATTGTCGATGCGTACAAGGCAACCCTGTAATAAAGTCTATAATCACCACCTCCCACTTATAGGTTGGAATGTTGATTTCCTGAAGCGTACCACCAGGTCTCTGGTGTTCAACCTTAACCTGCTGACAGTTTGGATACTTAGTCACAAATTTTGCAATATCTTTTTTCATGACATTCCACCAATAGATTTTTCATAAATCATGGTACATCTTAGTCGCTCCTGGGTTAATAAAATATCAAGAATTGTTAGCTTCTTATAGCATCCACTTTCTCAACTCATTCATATTTGAAACACATAGTCTACCCTGACAACGAAGGACACCATCTCTCCCTTGGGGGAAAACCTCAACCCTTTGACTTTGGACTACTTATTTCAACCTAAGCTAAATAAGATAACTATCTTGGTTTTCCTTCAATTCAACTATAAACAAAGATTCTAAACCATTATAAACCAAGAGATAACCTTCAATTGAATCAACCAACCGAACTCCCAACCTAGCAAGCTAGTGAACCTCATGAACTAACTCTTTTTTCTCATCCTCAATGTGAGCAACACTTCCCATAGAAAATTTTCTAAAATTATCGGCTATAACATTGGCTTTACCTGAATGGTACAAAACGCTCATATCATAATCCTTCAACAACTTAAGCCAACTTCTCTGATGAAGATTTAGATATTTCTGGCTGAACACCTATTAAAAACTCTTGTAATCAGTGAGCATATCAACATAAACCCCATAAAGATAATGCCTCTAAATATTTAAGGAAAAACAACTTCTGCCAACTCTAGATCATGTGTTGGGTAGTTCTTCTCATGAGGTTTGAGTTGTCTATAGGCATATGCTATAATGTAACACCCCAAATTTTTGCCCCTAGAATTCTTGAGTTTTTACACTCACTGCTCAGACTATGAATCTCCCTAAGAGTCATAGGGAGTCATTACGGCTCGTAGGATCCTAAATCTTAGCCTGACCAGTGTGTTTGTATAAGTCTCTATGTTCTTCATGATTGGCACCCAGCGAGTCATCAAGACTCATCATGAGTTGTATAGTAGTCCTTGTAGCCTAACTAGTAAAGGTGTCCAATGGTTATATCTTGTCTTTGATTTGATATTATGAGTTGTATAGTCTAAATATCAAAATGTAGGGAATGACTCATAGTCAGATTAATGTTGGTGCCCATGGATGTTGTCCAGCCTACGAATAAATGTCACGAGTTGTAGGATGACCCTACGAGTCTATGGTCACCCGTAACGACTGGGCGATAGTTTTTAGACTTTTTTAAGGGACTTTTGGACATTTTCCTTCATCCCCACTTAGACCCACGTATGCGAAACACCAAAGAGGGTTTATTTGTAATACTTTTAACATATCAAACACTCTCTTTACTCTCTTAAATTCCCCATTCAAAGAACAAGCTAGGATTTCTCAAAGTTGGTCATTTATAGGCTCAAAGGTTGATTTCTCTCCATAATTTTGTGTACTTTCAGGCATGTTACTCTTCTACAAGTCTTATTTTATCAAAAGCATATGTTTATAATTGTAACCATGTGATTTAATTGATGATTTTAACTGTTGTTTTAGGGTTATTGAACATTATTGAATTAATTAATTTCTTCATGGATTTTATGAATCATGTATGGATTAAATTGATGGTTTTGAACATGTGGGGTTCATGAGCATGATGAATAAACTAAAGGGTCATGGTTTCTCCAAATTTCATCAATGTGGATAATTGAATTGATATAAGCCCAACCCAATCTTGTAAAATCAACTTTGAATATGAGTATATTTCATTGAACTTTTTTTAAAGCCATTTCATGATGTAAAGAGGTTATTGCAACATAACAATTTGATTTAATGAATGAAGGGGGTCGTGGAATTCCCCTATATTGATTTAATGAACAAAGGAGGGTTATTTTTCCCTAGTGAATGGATTTGTACTGACATGATAATGTTACCCTGCAAACATAGTTAGTATGATGATACCAATAGTGTATGCCTTAAGGAATATTGTGGTTTAATTAAATGGAAATATGTGAATTTTTTAATAAGGAATATTGTGGTTTAATTAAATGGAAATATGTGAATTTTTTTAACTAGGCTTAAAGAGGGTTATGTAGCCAGGCTGTGAAATTGGAGGTCCAGAGAAACCAATACTAGAAATTACATTTGTCAATGTGTGGGTCTAAATGGCCTAGGGTTTAAGTCCCATTGCTTATGATCGGGTGGTTCTAGTCCCTTGTTAACTAACCGGGTGCTCATGTCACCCTTGGTATATGATCTAGTTCAAGTACCCCATTTTACATATGTATATATGGTTATTTCTCTAGTTTATGCGACTATATAACTAGGGCCCTTTCAGTGGGGCAACTTGAGCCCATATAGCCCGTGGGTGTCTTTTTATAATGGTTGAGCTACACAGTCTAGGCTAATATTTTAAAGTTCATACTAAGCCTTGTTTCTTACCCTGGCATGTTATATTTATATATATGTATATGCATATGATTATGTGCAATGGATTTGCATGACTTAAAACTATTAATTGTGGTATTATTTTATCCCTCTCCTGAATTACATGCTAGCACTGAACTCGGTAATCATCTTCAAATACTGTATCCCCATATAATACAGGAGCTGGAAACACTTTTACTTTTCCTTTGTAGTGATTGGATTCTTAGGTTATCAGCAGCCATCTTGAAGTGGTGATCCTCTTTCTTTCAAAAGATCGTTACTTCTTGGTTTCTCTTTTATCATAGACTTTTCTTTTGACTTATTTTGGCTATTATTAAGGGCATGTATCGACATTGGTTTAATTTGATTTTATCATAGAGGCTTTGTGGATTACTGTATAGTAGGTATTGGTTGTTGATGTATCTTAGACTTTTTGTGCTTACCTTTATCTATTTGATTATATGTTCGGGATTTAACCACTCTTAATGTCTTATATTTTATGTGATTAGTCAAAGGGGGTGGTCTCTGGTCCACGGCAGACTAGAGATGCCCATCATAGCCAGGCACTGGTTCGTGTTATGACAAAGTTGGTATCAAAGCCTAGGTTCATGGTCAAGTGCGTGTCCATAAACACGTGTCAAGTAGAATTTATTTTATGGGTGTGTTGCGTGCCACACTTATAAGGGAGAGGCTATATGACATTTAGCAATATTTCCCTTTTTTGTTGTTCCATTTTGGGCTATAGAGTTAAGGCCTTGAATCTCCTCTAATTTTTATTTATTTTAATTTCAGATCATGCCTCCCAAAAGATCTTATGCTCATGGAAACTCTTCAATCCCGTTTGAGGACAATATGGATAGAACTCGCCCTTCTTATTAGGTAAAGACCCAATCTAGGGGTCTATCTCCTAATTGCCCTTGTGGAGTTTCACCGGTTCCCTCTACCCCTTCTTGAATACCTCAGGGTAATGTGTCTAATGTTGAGTTTTGCCAGTCGATCCATTTGCTTACCCAGTTGATAGAATCATGGACTGAGCGTGTTGCTTATGTTGCTCCATCTTCTGATGTTACTATAGTTGGCCAGTTTATGAGGTTGAGCCCTCTGACTTTCACCAGTTCAAAGGTTGAGGAGGATCCTTAAAATTTCATTAATAAGATAGAAAAAATCTTTAGAGTTATGCATGCTTTAGACTCTGAGGGTGTTGAGTTTGCTGCATACTAGCTGAAGGATATGGCATATCATTGGTATGAGGAGTGGGAGAAAATAAGGGGACATGATGCTGAGTCAGCTATGTAGGATGACTTTTCTAGTGCTTTTTTGGATCACTTCTTCTCTTAGGAGTTCAGGGTGGTGAAGGCTAAGGAATTCATGAATTTAAAGTAAGGTACAATAACTGTGAAAGAGTATGCCTTGAAATTTCATCAGTTATCTCATTATGCTATGGAGTTGGTGTCATCTATGAGGGCGAGGATGAGAAAGTTTGTTTTGGTTTTATCACATAATTTGGTTTTAGAGTATAAAGCTGCTTTGTTGAATAAGGATATGGATTTCTCTAGGCTTGTGGTGTATATACAACGAGTTGAGAAGGAAAAGAAGAAGCAAGATAAGATAGAGGAAAGGCAGAGTAAGAAATTTATGTATTTTGAACATGGAAAAAATCATCAGAAAAATGGTAGGGATGGAAGGCAATGGTCTAATAAAAAATGGGTAAATTTTAGTTCTTATTCTATGGATAGTGATCCATATCCTAAGCCATCTGGTGATTGTTGCTTCTAGACAAATAGTGGATTTGGGGCATAATATGCCCAGTCAAAGGTCAGTAGAGCTTAGTTAACCCCATCTTATCCCCCTTGTCATTTTTATGGGTAAAGTGATTATAGAGTATATGATGAAGGAAGGAATAAGTGCTTAAAGTATGGTCTTGGTCACATATAGCGGGATTATCCTTCAAGGGTTGCTTCTGGAGCTAATAAGATCCTTGTTGCTACTTTTTCAACTCTTGCACCAAAGGGTTATGCTACTAGTACCGGGTTTGGTAGAAATTGTCTGTATGCTCTTGCTACACATTAAGAATTTGAGGGTTCTCCTAATGTTGTCACTGGTATGCAAAAACTCTTTTCTCGTGATGTGTATTACTTGCTTGATTCAGGTTCTACTCTTTCTTATGTGACCCCTTATGTGGCTATTTTTTTGGTTTTGGTCCTAAGGGTATTTCTATTATTTTTTTGTGTCTACCTTGGAGGGTGACTCTTTTATGACTAGAAAAGTCTATAGTGGTATGTAGTATCTATCTGTGGTAGGGAGACCTTGGTAGACTTGATAAAGTTGCATATGGTTGATTTTGATATAATCTTGGGGATGGATTGGCTCCATTCGTGCTACGCCTCTCTAGATTATCAAACCTGCAAGGTCCTTTTCAAATTTACTAATAAGCTAGTTATAGAATGGGAAGGGAGTTCCCTAGTACCTAAGTGAAGGTTCATATCTTATCTTAGAGCCCAGAAATTAATTTCCAAGGGGTGTTTTTATCATTTGATCTGGGTTAAAGATACTAAATCAGAGGGTCCTTCATTGTAATCCATTGCCATGGTTAATGAATTTCCTAAGGTCTTTCCTGATGACCTTCTTGGTGTTCGTCCTGATAGGAAAATTGATTTTAGAATTAACCTTCTACCGGATACTTGTTCTATCTCTATTCCTCCTTATAAAATAACTCCTACTGAGTTGAAAGAACTTAAGGAGTAGTTGAAATATCTTCGTGATAAGGGTTTTATCCTCCCTTGTATGTCTCTATTGGGTGCTCCTATTCTATTCGTGTGTAAGAAGGATGAGCCCCTTCATATGTGCATAGAATACTGCCAGTCGAATAAGGTAACTGTGAAGAATAAGTATCTTCTTCCAATGATTGATAATCTCTTTGACCAGCTTCAGGATGCTAGATACTTTAATAAGATTGATCACTATTCTGGTTATCATCAGTTGAAGATTAGGGAGGTGTATATCCCTAAGACCGTTTTCCTTACCAAGTGTTGCCATTATGAGTTTTTGGTTATGTTTTTTGGGTTAACTAATGCCCTGACGACATTTATGGATCTTATAAATTGTGTATTTCATCAATTTCTTGACTTGTTCATTATTTTGTTCATTGATGATATTCTGGTATATTCTAAGAGTGAGAAGGATCATACCAATCACCCTGTGTATAGTGTTGCAGACTCTTAAGTATCAATAGTTGTATGCTATGTTTTCCAAGTGTGAGTTCTGGTTGAATGCTATTACTTTTCTGGGATATGTTATTTCTAGTAAAGGGATTATGGTAGATCTACAAAAGGTTGCAGTGGTTAATAATTATCCTAGACCTATGACTCTAACTGATATTCAGAGCATCTTGGGTTTAACAGGGTATTATAGAAGGTTTATGGAGAGTTTCTCTTAGATTTCTACTCCATTTACTATGTTGACTCAGAAGAAGGTGAAGTTTCTATGGTTCGATGCTTGCGAGAGAAGTTTTAAGAAGTTGAAGGTTAAGTTGACTTCGACTCTAATTTTGACCATGCCCAAGGGTACTGATGGTTTTGTTGTATATTATGATGCATCTCGTGTGGGACTTGGTTTTGTTTTTATACAGCATGGCAAGGTGGTGGCATATGCTTCTAGGTAGTTTAAGGTGCATGAGAAGAATTATCTGACTCATGAGTTAGAGTTATTGGCTGTGGCTTTTTCTTTGAAAATTTGGATCTATTACTTGTATGGAGTTCATGTTGATATATATTCTGATCACAAGAGCCTGCAGTAAGTGTTCACTTAGAAGGAGTTGAATCTCAGGAAAAGAAGATAGCTTGAGTTGCTCTACAATTATGATATGAGTCTTCACTATCATTCAGGTAAAGCTAATGTGGTTGCTAATGCATTTAGCAGGTTATCTACGGGGAGTTTATCTCATATAAGTAAAGGATATTCACCATTTAACTAATCTTGGAGTTTATCTCTTGAATTTTGAGGATGGTGGGGTGATTGTTCAGAAACAGATTTTGGATCCTACCTTGATGCAAATTAAGGATGAGCTGTGTCAGCAGAAAATCTTGGCTTTTGAGATTGGTGGTGATGGTATCCTGAGGTATCAAGGTAGATTAAGCATTCCTACTGTCGATGGGTTGTGGGAAAGCATTTTTGTTAAGGCTCATGAGCTGAGGTATACTATTCATCCTGGTTCGACGAAGATGTATCATGACTTAAAGAAGATTTATTGATAGAATAACATGAAGAGAGATATGGCAAATTTTTTGGCTAAGTATATGGTTTACCAGGAAGTGAAGGTTGAGCACTTAAGGCCTGGTGGATTGTGTCTCAAAATTAAGTTGCCTGTATAGAAATGGGAAGCGATTAATATGGATATTGTTACCGGTCTTCCCCAGTCTCGCAGTTAGTTTGATTTTATTTGGGTCATTGTGTATAGGATGACCAAGTCTGCTTATTTCTTGCCTGTGAGGACTAATTTTTCCACAGAGGATTATACTAAGGTCTTTACTCAGGAGATCGTCAAGTTGCATGGTGCACCTATTTCTATCATATTTAATTGAGGTACACAGTTCTTATCGCACTTTTGGAATTCTTTTTAGAGAGGTTTGGGAACTAAGGTGAACCTTAGCACCACTGTCCACCTTCAGATGGATGGATAAGTGAAGAGGATAATTCAAACCTTGGATAATATGCTAAGGGCTTGTGTGATTGACTTTGATAGCAGTTGGGTTGATCATTTTTCTCTCATAGAGTTTGCATATATTAATAGATATCACTTAAGTATTCAGATGGTTCCGTTCAGGGTGTTATATGGTAGAAGATTTCGATCTCCTATTGGATGATTTAAAGTTGGTGAGGTAAGGTTATTTGGTCCTGACTTGGTTCATCAGGCTATGGAGAAGGTGAAGGTGATTAGGGATAGGCTTAAGACTACCCAAAGCCACCAAAAGTCTTATACAAACGTGAGGCGTAGGGAGTTAGAGTTTGATGTTAGTGATTGGGTGTTCTTGAAGGTACCCCAAGCCACCAAAAGTCTTATACAGACGTGAGGCGTAGGGAGTTAGAGTTTGATGTTAGTGATTGGGTGTTCTTAAAGGTATCTACCAATAAGGGAGTGGTGCGATTTGTGAAGAAATGGAAGCTTAGTCCCCGATATGTCCAACCTTACTTGATTTTGAGAAGAGTAGGCAATGTTTCTTATGAATTGGAGTTGCCTCCTCATTTGGGTTCCATTCATCCGGCGTTCCATGTCTTGATATTGAAGAAGTGTGTGAGCGATCCTTCTTAAGTTGTACCTTTGGAAAGTGTTAGTGTTTATAATTCCTTATTTTATAAGGAAGTCTCGATTGAGATTTTGGATCAGCAAGTTCATTGAATATGGAGTAAGTACATGGCTTTGATAAATGTTCTATGGAGGAAACAAAAGGTTGAGGAAGCTACTTGGAAAGCTGAAGCGGATATGAAGTCCAAATACCCATTCTTATTCCCCGCTCCAGATAATCATTCTTAAGGTATGTGTTTGCTTGATATCTTTGTTTTCTGACTTTGTTAAAGAAAAATATGTTTTCCTTGATATCTTTATTTTCTGTCTTTGTTCAAGGTAAGTGTGGTGGTGTTCCGTGTTAAATCATGCTAATGGATGTCTTATCTCATTATTGGGGATGAATGATCCTTGGGGGGGAATGTAATCCCTCAGATTTTTGCCCTTGGAATTCTTGAGTTTTTATATTTACTGCCCAGACTACGACTCTCCCTCTGAGTTGTAGGGAGTCACTACTAGTCGTAGGACCGTAAATCATAGCCTAACTAGTTTATTTGGCTAAGTCTTTATGTTGGTCATGATTCAAACCCAGCAAGTTGTCAAGACTCATTACGAGTCGTATAGTGATTCTCGTAGCCTAACTAGTAAAAAGTGGCTAATGGTTTTGTCTTGTCTACGATTTGATCTTACGAGTTGTAAGGTTTGAATATGAGTCGTTGGGAATGACTCATAGTCAGACCAGTGTTAGTGCCCATGGATGTTGTCTAGCCTACGACTAAATGTCACGAGTCGTAGGGTGGCCTTACGAGGTCTTCTTATTACGGGCACTTTTGACATTTTCCTCCTCCCCCACTTAGACCCCACGTACATAAAACACCAACGAGGGGTTATTTTCAACACTTTAACATATCAAATACTCTTTTGACTCTCTCAAATTCCCTATTTAAAGAACAAGCTAGGGTTTCTCAAAGTTGGTCATCTAAGGGCTTAAGGGTTGATTTCTCTCCATAATTCTCTATACTTTCAAGCATGTTACTCTTCCCCAAGTCATATTTGATCAAAAGCATGCATTTATAATTGTACCCATAAGATTTAATTGATGATTTTAAATGTGGGTTAAGGGTTATTGAACATTATTGAATTAAATATTTTCCACATGGCTTTTATGAGTCATGTATGGGTTGAATTGATGGCTTTGAACATTTGGGGTGCATGGGCATGATGAATAAACTAGAGGGTCATGGTTTTCCCTAATTTTGTGAATGTGGATAATTGAATTGATATAACCCCAACCCAATCTTGCGAAATCGGCTTTGACTATAAGTATATTTGTCTTGAACTATTTTCAAAACCATTTCATGATGCAAAGAGGTTATTGAAACATAACTATTTGATTTAATGAACAAAGGGGGCCGTGGAATTTCCCCTCATTGATTTAATAAACAAAGGAGGGTTGTTTGCCCCAAGTGAATGAAGTTATACTGGCATGATAATGTTACCTTACAAGTGTAGTTGGTATGATGATACCAATAGCGTATCCCTTAAGGAACATTGTGGTTCAATTAAATGGGAATGTGCAAAAAATGTTTCAACTAGGCTTAAAGACTGGAAGCCGAGTTTGCCTGTGTGGGGGTTTAAATGGCTTGGGGTTTGAGTCCCCTTGTTTATGACTGGGTGGTTCGAGTCCCCCTTGTTAATCAATCGGGTGCTTATGTCACCCTGGTTATATAATCGGGTAGTTTGAGTCCCCTATGGTACATATGTACATATGATTATTTCTCTAGTTTGTGCGGCTACATACACTGGGGCCCTTTCAGTGGGGCGAGCTGAGCCCATATAGTCCATGGGTGCTTTTTATGACGGTTGAGCTACATAGTCCAGGCTAAAGTTTTAAAGTTCATGCTAAGCCTTGTTCCTTACCCTGGTATGTTATATTTATGGATATGTATATGCATATGATTATGGATGATGGATTTGGATGATTTAAAACTATTGATTATGGCATTATTTTATCCCTTGCCTGAGTTACATGCTAGCGTGTAACCCGCTATCCGCCTTTGAATGTTGTATCCCCATGTGATGTAGTATTTCAAGACATTTCTACTTTTTTTGTGCAGTGATTAGACTCCTAGGTTATCAGCAGTCATCTTGTAGTGGTGAGCCTCCTTCTATCGGAAGGCTGTTACTTCTTGGTTTCTCTTTTATCATAGACTTTTTTGGCCTTATTTTAGCTATCACCGGGAGCACTTACAAACCTTGGTTTGATTCAGTTTTGTCATAGAGGCTTTGTGGATTGGATTATTGTGGACTGGGTATTGGTTGTTGATGTATCTTGACTTATTGAGATTACCCTTATCTATCTTGTTATATGTTTGGAATTTTGCCACTGTTAGTGGATTGTGTTTCGTGTGACTAGGCAAAGGGGGTGGTGTCTAGTCCATTACATACGTGGGATTCCTATAATGGCCAGGCCTTAGTTCAGGTTAGAAATATAACTTTTCCCAGCTGCCTTAACACATAACCAAGTCCAACTCTTGGAGCATCATAATAAACAACAAAACCATTTGAATCCTCTAGTAGAGTTAAAACTAAAGTGGAGGTGAGTTGAGTCTTCAACTCCTGAAAACTCTTCTCACAAGAGTCAGACCACTAGAATTTGACTTTGTTCTGAGTCAGTCTGGACACGGGAGAATAAATAAAGGAAAATCCTTCAACAAACCATTTGTAGTAACCGGCTAAACTCAAGAAACTTCTAATATCTGGTAGAGAGATGGGTCTAGGCTGGTTCCTCACTGCATTGATCTTTTGAGGATCAACTTGAATACCTTAAGCAAAAAGAATATGACCTAGGAATGTTACTGATTTCAACAAAAATTCAAACTTGCAAAACTTAGCGAATAATTAGTGATCTTTAAGAATCTGTTAGACAATCCTCAAATGGACCGCGTATTCATCCTCACTCCGATAATAAACGAGGATGTCATCTATGAAGACTATAACGAACATATCCAAATACTCCTTGAACACCTTGGTAATCAAGTTCATAAAAGTTGCAGGAGCATTCGTTTCTACAATGACATAACAACAAATTCAAAGTGACCATAGCGAGTTCTGAAGGCTGTCTTTGGAATTTCACATTCTCTAACTTCGAGATGATGATAGTCGGATTTGATGTCTATCTTAGAGAAATAGTTGGCATCCTGAAGTTGGTCGAACAAGTCATCAATCTTGGGGATGGGATACTTATTCTTGACTATGACCTTGTTCAACTGATGGTAGTTGATACACATTCTGAGAGAATATAACGCTCAATTAACATGTCAATTTAAATGCGAGGCGGTCGTCATCAATATATTTACCCAACTTTGGATTCGGGGTCCAATCCATGAGGAACAATATGAGTGGTAATCAAGTTACTTTGAAATAATAGATACGAGCTAGATCCAAACCAATGTTACAAGAAGGTAAAAATGGGGGAAATTGGTATCTACACTAATGTTTCTTTTTGGGTTTTACTATTATAAATTTAGGGCTGTAAATAATTGGAGTTTTAATAATTATACACGAATCTTTGGATTATGAATTACTAAGGGAGTGATATGTGGGTGTTAGAAATCAACATCAATTTAGCAAGCGAAATATGGGTAGGTTTGGTTATGGATTTTGATGCTAGTTTTTCAACAAAACACCAAACTTTCACCTATTGACTCTTTCAAATACCTAATAGGTGTGTTCAACAATTGGTAACCACAACCTCAATCTAGGCATCCCTATTTATAGGATGATACCTATGGTGTAGTCAACCTTACATTCACCCTTATGTCTAAGATAGTGAGAATTTAGCAAACTACACACACAATTGTTTATCATTGCTTTGGTCTCCATAATTCTCTTTTGAAAATGATATGGATTCCTAAACTTCACCCAAAACCCTTCTTTCGAAGATAGCTTCATGTTTTCTAGAGCATGGATCTTTCACTCACCATTCCCATGTGGGTATTTGGAACTTTCACCCCTTAAATCCCAACCAAGTTAGCATAACAATGATAAAACCTATAAACATGAACTACTAAATAAAAGCTAATCAATAACAACCCACACATACTTTAACCCCTATTCACACATAACCCCAAGAGGGAGATCTAGCTACACATAAGATAAATAAGCATAGATATACTAATAATCTCCATCTAAATGATTTATTGAAGCTTAAGCGAATGTTACTTCATACTTGGCACTCCCACAAATTATCAATGGAAGTGAGCTAATCTTCTACTTAGAAAGTCTCCAGTATAATATTCACCCAAAAATTATACAATATTTTCTTCTCCAAAAATGGAGGCTTATCAACTACCAAAGCTAAACCTAAAAATTAGGGCAGATGGAATATGATCCATGATAGGGTTTGAGTCATTTTGTAAAAATTGGGATTAGCCACGTGCATTTCTGATTTTACAGTTTTGATGATCTCTTCTGCTAAGCTGTGGTCGTATGAATTTGGATGTGACCGCAGTTACACTACCGTGGGTAACTTCCACGATCGTGGTTGGATGAATTTTTCTTGACTGCCGTATCGCGGTCAGCAAAACGCGACCATGGTACCTAAGGCCTTGCTGCTCCAAGTGTTCAACTATACTTTTCTTTCTCCGTTTTGATCATTTTCATCTCCCATCCACATCTTTTGATCTCCTCAATTCTATGCCTGCAAAGAGTGGATATTAGTACATTTTATAACAATATGTCTCATTCATACATTCACAATAAGGTAATGTGCACAAATATTTAGTGAGAATGAGTGATAAAATCACTACTCATCAACACCCCCAACTTAAAGTATTTGTTTGTCCTCAAGCAACACTACCTCTTACCATGAGGCAATAATTCTCTATGCCTAAACTTTATACCTTAAAGCTCACAATGACTTTAACCATAGTCACTACCACAGGTAGCTCCTTGCACATGGGCTAAGCTAATTTCACTACATCCTTCATCATAAGATGCGAAATTCAAGGATACATAGGACTTTACAGAGAAACTAAACAACAACAACCAATACTCTAGAGGTTGCTTCCTCTTGACCACAACTTAGCTATACTCCATTTGCCTCATACTTAGGAAGGTGACAAAATTACCCACCCCAACTTGCTTCGTATGACAATCCTCACAAAAAGGAAAATTCTACTCACCAAGCTACCAAAAATGCAACAAGGAGTTTTAAGTGTAAGAACTCTCTCTCACACAAAAGAAATCTCTTTACATCAAGTGTCATACCATAAGCTTTCCCCTATTTTCAATCGCTAATACAAAAAAGAAAGTAAGTGGTTGGAGATCTCGAAGGACTTTCTAAACTCGTAATATAGATTCGGGTTAGGGTAGGATATCATTTTGGGAACAACATGGCAACACCATTCCTTGAACATCTACATCATACTTTTTCAATTCCCCTTTGTGACTATGGGCCAATCTTTTTTGTTTTCTCTCTTTTATCATGCCTACCTATTATTTCCTTTGTTTACCCAACTTCTTTCATCTCTTTCTCTTGCACTTTCATGTAATTATTTTCTTTGTTCGACTCTTTCTTTTTTTATTCGGTTCTTTTCAATGTCTAGGCACATTAGGCTTATAACTACATCTTCGTGGAACCAAACTTACTTCCATCAATTTTTACCACCCCCAAATTAGGTTTTTAGCCTCAAATTATATTTTCAAGTTCAAGAAGGATATGGTTCAAAAGAGGAATAAAAAGAATGGTTTACGACTTGTAATATATTTGCCAAATAAAGGTCTAAAGGCTCAAAGTGGTGACTAGGGATTATATTCATGATTGAATAGGATTTTTAGGCTAGAGTGAGCTTCCAAAATCACAAGGGTGGCCTAAGATCATTTCTCCAACCAAATACAATCACCATTAGATTTGAAAGATTAATGGGGCAAGTTCTAAATAACACAAGTATAAAAAAGATGCATGCAAATAGCTTACCACACATGGTATGCAAAAATTCACCAAGGGATCTCAAATTTCCCACCTTCTAGAGACAAATTTGGAGTATCTATTTCTATTTACAAGTCAAAATCTTGCGGAGCCACAAAAAGAGAAAAAGTTTCATTACAAAATTGCTCATGCCCATGCACTTAATTTTGGAAATTTTTTGGACGGAGAGGGTTGTATGTTTTGCATCTGCACCATACACAATTTGCTAATCATGGCAACAACCAAAGCCTTAGTCTCATATTTCGGCATAAAAATAGGCAAACCAACCATATGGCTACTCAGATTTTGACAACCGTGTAAAAGGTGATCCCAAACTTACAACTTACCATGTTGTAGGTACTCAGACTTCCCTTGCATTTTTGGCAATTATGCTACGGGGACTCAGAATTCCCTTGCCTCTATGCCTCAAAACCCAAATACGATGCTTTACCCTTAAGAATGTCGTCACTCAGTCCATCATAGCGCAAAGCTATTCATGCATCACCAAAGTCAAAATAAAAGTATAAAGTGAGAAGAAAACTAAATAAAACTACATGATAATCCATGAATACATGGGCACCATCAGAGTGCCCAAATGTAGCATCCCAAAATAAAAATAAAACATTATCCAGAATATCATCAAAACACTACCTAAAAATATCCAAGCAGTACAAATATAGGGATAGGCACCCCCAACTAAAAGGCTGGCAGTGCCCCCACTTCTTAGCCAATAAGATAAGAGTAAATGATGCTTCCTAAATTAGCCTCATGAACTCCTCTATCTGGAATAACCTGTATTATCTCCACCTTCATCAGCACCAGACCACTCAGTAGGGGCTCTATCATCACTCTCGACCCTCGGCGAAGGTAGACGCTCCTTAGGTTTGAGCACCTTGAAGATATCCTTTACCCCTATCCACATCTTAGTGAAGAATTTTTCTCTCTTATTTTCCCTCTTCACTATCTTTTCATGTGACTCCCTGAAGCTCCTGTATGATATTGCCAAATTTGAATATGCTCTCTCCAATTTGGCAACCCTGGTACCCTATTTTTTCTTCTCCTGCTGATATATTTCATAACTGGACCGAGATACATATGAGTGGCGAGCAGTGGAGGACTCCCCCAGCCCCTGAGGTAACCCTGGAACAAGTTCCCTGACAGCAGCAAGTCTGTCAAAGAATTTTGGGAACTTTTTTAGGACTCTGTCCATAGAGATACTCCTTTCTAAGAGTAGCTGGTCCTTGGGAGGTCATTGTAATACTAGCTGCGGCATCTTGGAGGCATGAATCTAGTATCGTCTAAGTATTATATTTTGTAGCTGAGTATCTGTTTGGGACATACTTCAGACCATTTTTAGTATTTTCAAAGCAAAACTTATGCTAGATTAACAAGAAAAAGCACATGTGGCAATGCTATAGGAAATTTTGGGGTGAAAAATAGATGTGTAGAAATTTGGATTTCTGCAGACATCTGTCCTCAGGTATGGTGATGGTAAAGAATTAACTACGATCGCACTTCTACAATTGCAGTCATCAGAACTGTGATCGCGATACACGAGACCACAGTTAACAGTTCTGCTATCACTCAAGATACACAAAATTAACACCAACTTTGTCTTCCAAATAGGCATATAAACATCATAATCAGATAAAGTAAGCCTAGATTGTGAGATTTTAGCCCCAAACTTGAAGGAATTCACATTGAACTCATTTGGACATTGAATGAACACATAATATACACGCTAGTTTCAACAATTTTAGGCTAAAATATGGGTACTCAAGACTTCCCCAAATGATGTGTAGACACCCTACAACTACTAACCACAATAATAGACACAAACAAGCATAGTTTTTTCATTATAAAATGAATTTATACATATTTCTAAACTATATATACCAGGCCTACAATGACAATAAAAGTAAGAAAGTTTGAGACTACATACTAGATAAATGATGTAAAAGGTTTGAAATGAAATCTTGGATACTCTACGCAATGCCAACATATAGAAGAATTTTGAGAGAAAGAATGTATGGGAAAAATGGCAGTTGGATGGTAATTTAAACTGGTATGACTGTGATTGTGGTCCTAGTTCTGTAATCATGGACTCATGGCCTCCATGATCGTGGTGACACAAACTTCGATCACGGTAACTAAGGCCAAAATTTAGGCTTCAACACTTCGTTGTTCAGTCCAACCAGCTACTTTCACAACTCTCTTTTTTATTTCAATCGAAATTTCTCTTAGCAATCACTTTTTCATGGATTATGCATGAAGAAATACAAAAATAAAATCTACTTTATCATGTATAAATAAAAGGATACAGGACACTTTTTGTGGCGTGATAGGTGTCTTCCATCGAGCGCTTAGGTTAACATTATATCACAACACCTCGACCACTTCCTTTTGTGCTTTCGCTTAGAAGATTTGAACCTCCGTCCTAAATTTTATTCAATATACAATAAGCGATAGAGGGATAGAAGATTCAGATCTTCCAAGTTGAAACTTTAAAGATGTGAGAACATGGCGAGCAAGCTTCGATCTCGCTATTTTGAAGACTTTAATCTTTTACCCAATTTCATATCAAGCTTTCGGATTAGTTCCTTGGGTAAGACTGAACACATCAATAGGCCATTCCTCGTATATCAGAAGTAGAGTTCCATGGCCAATGATGGGTTGGATTCCATGTGGTTCTTTAGAATGTCAAAGTCCAAAATGTATGAATCATACTTTGTCTCCCCACTATCCATCATTTGACTTGGTGAATGGATTCTCATCACATCCTCGAGGCGCAATGTTGAAAAGTGGATTGAATGAGGTTCAAACCTTAATTTTGGAACTGCTTTCTCCAAGGCATCTTCACCCCAAAATGAACTAGAGTCATCATAAAAGTTATGAATTGATTCTTCTTTTGACTCTAGTACCATTTCTTTTATTTTGGCCTCTTCATTCTCATATGAGTTGGATGATTTAGAAGCCATCGAGGAGTCATTACTACCAAGCTCATCATCATAACTTGTTTTTTCTTCTAGATAAACCTCCTCTTAAGGAGTGGGCATGGTTATGATATTTGCAAGGATGATATTCTTGCCCAATTCCTTTATCGTGACATGCACCCTTGTGAACACACCGTAGGATTGATGCATGTCTTGCGCGAGGTCGTAGTTACCCAGTCTAAAATGGTTTGAAGCATTGCTTCAAAACCAATGAGTCCAGTTTATTGCTCCTCCTTCCTCTGATCATAAGACCTATCAATCTCATAAGAAGAACAAACAATTCGGTTGGTATAATAGGAGGAGGGGGTATTTGGGAAATAATCCCTATGTCCATCTTGACTTCTACATGAGGTACAACCATACTCCCTATAAGATCAAGATGGTTATCTTGTCTCTTTTCGAGGAGAATAGTTACAATCTCTCATAAAGTGTGGTCCATCACAATATAGACATAGGCCATCAATATAGCGTTCCAACCGACAAATTCATATTTATCGAAAGATGCCATAGAAAAAAGTAGAAATAAAAGAAAATGTACCTACAACAAAGAAAACCACAAATAAATATTTGCAATCTTGAATTAAGGCAAGTAACTAAAATTTCAAACTACCTTAATACGCAAAATTGTTCTTCGGCAATGGCGCCATTATTGATAATGCTCAACTTACACTTCAATTTAAGTGCAAGGCGATCGCCGTTAATATATTTATCTAACTTTGGAGTAGGGGTAAAATCCACGAGGAACAATATGAGTGGCAATTAAGTTACTTTGAAATAATAGATATGAGCTAAATCTAAACCAATTTTACAAGAAGGTAAAAATGGGGGAAATTGGTATCTACACTAATGATTCTTTTTGTTTTTTCTAGTATAAATTTAGGGCTACAAATAATTAGAGTTTTGGCAATTATACATGGATCTTGGAATTATGCATTACTAAGGGAGTGATATGTAGGTGTTAGAAATCAATATCAATTTAACAAGGCAAATATGACTAGGTTTGGATATGGATTTTGATGCTAGTCTTTCAACAAAATACCAAACTTTCACCTATTGATTCTTTTAAATAACTAATAGGTGTGTTCAATAATTGGTAACCACAACCTCAATCTAGGTACCCCTATTTCTAGGATGATACCTATGGTGTAGTCAATGTCACATTCACCCTTATGTCTAAGATAGTGAGAATTTAGCAAACTACACACACAATTGTTTATCATTTCTTTGGTCTCTACATCTCTCTTTTGAGGATGATATAGATTCCTAAATTTCACCCAAAACTCTTCTTTCAAAGATGGCTTCGAATTTTCTAGAGCATGGAACTTTCACTCATTATACCTATGTTGGTATTTAGGGCTTTCACCCATTAAATCCCAACCAAGTTAGCATAACAATGATAAAACCCATAAGCATGAACTACTAAATAGAAGCTAATTAATAACAACCCACACACTCTTTAACCACTATTCAAACATAACCCCAAAAGGGAGATCTAGCTACACATAAGATAAATAAGCATAAATATACCCATAATCTCCATTGAAATAATTTATTAAAGATTAAGCAAATGTTACTTCAAACTTGGCGCTCCCACAAATCACCAATAGAAGTGAGCTAATCTTCCACTTAGAAAGTCTCCAATATATTCTTCACCAAAAAATTATATAATATTTTCTTCTTAAAAAATGAAGGCTTATAAACTACCAAGGATAAATTTAAAAATTAGGGAAGATGGAATATGATCCATGATAGGGTTTGAGTCATTTTGTCAAAATTAGGGTCAGCCATGTGCATTTTTGGTTTTTCCCTTGGGTTGATCTCTTTCGCTAAGCCGTGATCGCGTAAATCTAGCTTCGACTATGGTTACATAATCGAGGGTAAATTTTACGATTATGGTTGGATGATCATTTCTTGACTGTTATGATCGTGGTCAACAGATAGCGACTGTGGTATCTGAGGCTTTGTTGCTCTAAGTCTTTAGCTATACTTTTTTTTCTTTGTTTTGATCATTTTCAGATCCTATCCATATCTTTTAATATCCTCAACTCTATGCCTAAAAAGAGTGGATATTAGTGTATTTTATCACTAATATGTCTCATTCATACATTCACAATAAGGTAATGTTCACAAATTTTTAGTGAGAATGAGTGGTAAAATCACCACTCATCAGAGAACCATCTTTCTTACACATGAAAAGAATTAGAGAACCCTATGGAGAGATACTATGCCTGATAAAAACCTTGTCTAGGAGACTTTTCAATTGTTTCTTTAATTTCTTAAGCTCGGCTGATGCCATTCTATAGGATGAAATTAAAATCGGTTGGGTATCTGGAAGGAGATCTATTTCAAAGTTAATTTCCCACTAGGGAGGAACTCCAGGTAGATCTTCGGGGAACACTTTTAGAAATTCTTTTACCATAAGAACCGACTTGATACTTGGGGTTTTGGACCTTGATTCCTTGACTCAAACAAGATGATAGATGCACCCTTTAGAAATTATTTTCCTTGTCTTAAGGAAAAAGACAAATCGACCTATAGGCAATGAGGTACTACCCTTCCACTCTAAGACTGGCTTATTTGGAAACTAAAACTAAACTGCTAGGTTTCTACAATCAACTAAGGCATAGCAAGAGTGAAGCCAATCCATGCCAAGAATAACATCAAAATCTATCATGTCTAACTCTACAATATCGACTGAGGTAACTTTCTGGGATATTGTGACCGAGAAATTTTTGTATACCCATCTGGATATGACTGAACTACCGACTAGAGTGGAAATTGAGAAGTTTCTACAAAGATTTCAGGGATGACACCAGAATCTACTACTATATAGGGGGTCATAAAGAAAAGTGTGGCTCCGAGGTCTAACAATGCATTAACATAAATATGAAAAACTTGAAATGTAACAATGACCACATCAAGAGAACCCTCCCAATCCTATCAAGTGTGAAGTTCATAAAACTTATTTTGACGATGTCCACCAACTGCACTAGATGTGGCACCCTACTGAGTCGAATGACCTACTAGAGCTATTGAAGAGTTTGATTGACTTTGATGACAAATATCCTTACCTATTCATGAAGATACTTGGAATTACCTCAATTTATAGCCTGAATTACCACACCTAAAAAAAGCATCACTACCTGCCATACACTCACCCTCATGGTTCCCACCATATTTCTTGTAAACTAGGTTAGTAAGAAAACTATTCACACTACCTTGGGATATAGAGCTGGCCCTCTATCTCGAGTATCCTTCCTAAACTTGGGAAATAGGGAACTAGCAGAATATGGGGCTGGATCTAAAGATTTCTCTCAGAATTGAGAATGGTTACCCCTTCTGACTTCTGCTGAGATTAATTAAAGCTACTAGTTTTGTCCTTCTTACTCTTTTTTTCTCCTTGATTTTCTCCTCTTCAATCTGTTGAGTATGATCCATCAATCTAGATATGTCCATATCCTTAACAAACATAACCATCCTACACTCTTTGACCATGTCTTCAGAAAGACCTGACACAAATTTGCTTATTCAGGTCCTAGAGTCAGCAACAATAGCTAGAGAATACCTTGCCAACTGAGTAAATTTAAGCAGTACTCTTTCACACTCATGTTTCCCTACTTTATATATATGAATTCCTTCACCTTGTCTTCCTTTAAATCAAGTGGGAAAAACCTTTCCAAAAATACAGCAACAAATTTATCTCACTTTATAGATCCTGCATTTGCACCTCTATTATCCGTTCACTGCTTGAAACATATGTGAGCCACTCCTTGCAATTGATAAGCAGCCAAATTATCATTTTTAATTTAAGTGATATCTATGATTTTATTCACTTCCTGAATACTATCCAAGGACTCCTGTGGATTCTCTTTAGACTTAAACCCAAATAATCCTGGAGGATTCATCCCTGGACTCTAGTTACTGCCATATTGGGTTGGCTAGTGAAATAACCTGGTGTTTATTCTGTGTGATCATAGATTGGGCTAAAATTATAAAAGTAGCCCTAAACTTAGTGTGGGAGAATTATTTGTTCAGAGGGTTTATTGGAGCTTGCAGTAGTGCTTACTGATTCCCATTCCTTCTTTTGTTAGTTCTCCTAGGAGGTATTTTATGTAAATGTGTAGATGATGAGTTGGAAGAAGATTTTAATAGAGTTCACACACTATCATACAACATAAATCATGAAAAAAATGAAACTTTTCCTATGACGTTTCATAGCCCCTCACTCATAAGTGTGGAGCACTTCACACTCGTGAATAAGATTTAACTTAACACGGCTTTTAGATACCCTAGAATACTTCAAAACTGATGTTTTTTAATACCAAGTTTGTGACGACTCAAGATTTTCCCTAGTCATAACACGGTGCTCAGATTCACAAGTAACCTCAAGCAAATCCATGGCCTGACAAAACACTAAGAATACAGAAGAAAATAATAAGATACTGAATGAAAACTAAACTGAGATGTCCTGATTATGATAAAATCAAAATCAATACTAGATGTCAAAACTAAGATTGTCTGACATAATCAACATGCTGAAAACATAACTATCTGTATGAAAGCCTCGAAATCATATGAGTTGTTGGGACAAGCCCCCAACTAACTCCAACTATTAGAAACTAGATAAAAGTACGAAAAATATAGTGATAATTGGTCCTTTAATGGTAAGGGCTAACCAAACACTACTGCCGATATGGTGCAGAATTATACCAAGCACAATCTGGATGCTAAGCGTTAGAACTTTTGTTATAAGATAATATAGCACAAAGAAAGTATACGATCAGTACTTTCAATATACTGAGTATGTGAGATGGGATATAACTGATATAGGCTAAGCATAATGTATTTAATATGGTGAACTGATCTAAGACTAAGTAATAAACATGTACTGTATGATAAGTTGAACAACTAAATACAAGGTCATGTGAAAATACAAAGCTGAACTATGAATTGTGGACTGTGGGAGCTACCATTAACCGACATACCCCAATCTGGGCTAACCTTTAACCTATTACCCTAATTGAATGGGTTTTCAGTACCTTGCCAAGGTTAGGACCCCTAACTGATGTGGATCCAGTAAACTAATGTCATAAAGGACTAAGGTGTCAATCCTGATCTAATGGGTAACCCTTTATAACCTACGGTGGTGCCATACTTCTGGAACTTAGGGACTTATACTAAAGTTCTCAACCTAACTGGTGGATGATCCTTCATCCCTACATTCATTTGGTGTTAAGTACTACTCCTAACTAAATGACACCAATAACTGAAAATGCTTAATAATAATAATATTCTAAAAATCAATAATAAATACATTATCTGAAAGTACTTAATAATATGCAAGTAAGAGAAAATAACATTCGTAAGTATATGTATAAAATCCTAGGTCATCAGGTGTTCATAACTCACCATATCTAAAGAATGCAACTAAGTATGGCAATATCAGAATCTGAACATAATAAGAAATTTCATAACTTAAGTCCAAACATAAGAATTTATCCATATAATGAGATTTTATAATTCTGGGTATGGGAAGATGCTCAAATTTATGGAAAAACATATACCTATGGTCTAGTTAAAGAAATAAATTGAAAACTTGGAAATACTAGGCTTGAAGGTTGAATTAAACTTGAGAAATTGAGTTATCTTTAGGATTCAATGGGTGAAACGAAACTCATTGATGAAATCCCATATTCTTGAGGTTTATAACCTTGAAGAAATCTTTAGATTTGAAACCGAAAGTTGCAAAGCCCTATTTCCTTCTTGGAAAGAAAAATGGACTCTCTCTTTAAAATTTATAAGTGTTGAATGAATTTTGAGGGATGGGATACTTATGGGTGTTTTGGTATAATGATTCAAATCTTGGAGTGCTTAAAAGACATAGTTTTGGTGTTAAAATGCTGAGAAAAGACCAAATAACCCCTCCAAAATCGTTTAGAAAACTCTTAGAGGCAGTCCCGACGACTTAAGCTACGACTCATAGGGTTTGGCCATGAGTCGTAGCTTGATTCATGGTCAAAGGAACCAAATTTTGGTCCCCACTTTCGTGATGGCAAGTCCTCCTGACAACTCGTAGGGTCTAACTACGAGTCATGATCAAGAGTCGTTGTCACTAGTAGCTTTAACAATGCTTCAGTTATTTGGTCATAACTTTTTACTCCGCTATAAGATTGAGGTGAAACTGGTGGAGTTGGAAATATAATTCAATTATATATCTCTTGGGTGATTCTTTAACTCAAAAATACTTGGTACATTAAAAGTTAAGCTTATTTGAATCTGACTATAGCAATATTCTTCACACGAATTCAATCGGTAAGGGATATTTTGATTAGTCTATAATCTAAGAGTTATTTGGGGCCTTAAGATATTTATAAATCCCTTTCCAAACTATGAAAATATGTTGTTTGATTTCTTATGAACTTGAAACATGGTTCTAATATTGACTTGAATTTTTGGGTGGTACAGTTGTGTGGAGGTTTCCAAGCAGAGATGCAAAGCAATTAAGATGCATATATAATAGACAAAAGGATGTTTTAAACCTTTTTTAGCACCAAAAAAAGACCTTGTTTTTCAGGGTATGACCTTGGATAGTGGAAAAATATAATAATATAGAGCCTACTTACTTGGTTCGGACGAAGTAGACATATCAAATGATGGAATTTAGGTGGTTCTTTTGCCACATTTGATGGTCTTAGTTTAGAGGAGATAGAAGGAAAAGAATTAGATCAATGACGTTTTTCCTAGAGGTAAAAGGAAAAGGGCTATTTCTATTTATGTTTGGTCAGATTAAATGAGCTCTACTGGTAAGCAATTTGGTGCAAGCTCTAGTGATGACATTGATGTAAAAAATATATCGTGAACAAATCGAGCTAAATGTTGATTCATAAGTAGGAGGGATAACATTTCCTTTTATCTTAATAGGCCCAAATCACTTTCTAAAACTTTAGCAATCTCACATCTATCTCATCATAGTTTGATTGGCTCTTCAAGCCTGGAAGATAAATTCATTTGTTTTGGTAGGCTTTTTCTGTTGTCTTACTACAGATACGAACTCTAAGAATTGTAGTTCTTCGTCGACATGGGCTTTCACCCAATGTACCCCCTTTCTCAGCCATTGAAGGTAAAGGTAGCGAGAGTGCACGTTTGACTTAAGCCTCTGCAGGTCTTTATTAGTATGACATAGTCACCTTGAGTTCCAAAAATAAGCATGATGGAATATGAAAAGACTCCACGCTAAGAATCATAGCATTTTTCTCTAACTTTTTAAATAATTATAAGGGCTGTGATATGTTTATTGGTTCTCCTTTCAACTGCATTCATTTTCTTGATATATTCCCTGTGTAGTTCTGCTTTTATGTTTTTTCAACATGCTTTACAGTAGGAAAGTTGTTGCTCTTTTATTTTATCTCGGGCTTGGATTGTGGCCATTATTATTGGAAAATATAAGTGAAACAAATATGATTTTTACCAAAGACCATTTTCTACCAAGCTAATAGGCATTGCTGATAGATAACTACAAAACAGAGGTTAACCTGTATGTATCTGTGGAATCTTGTACTGAGCAAAAAGAGTGCTTGGTACACATCAAATGTCTACTTAAGAAAAGTTGCCTGTCTTTTTCTGGGGATTCTGTGTACTAGAATCCCATCAGAGAGAGATTAGGTAGGAGATGAACCGATGATAAAACAAATGCGCTCAACTTTTACCAATCCGCAGGATCCATTGTGGAAATTGCTTTACCTGAAGGAATAGATTACAGGCAGGTTTACCTTATGTTACATCATATGCATTTTTTTCTTATGTTGGTCCTACGGAACTGAGCTACTTAATATTTTCCTGCATAAATTTTTAACTTTTCTCCGAGATTGTAGGTTTCCTTTACATTCGGTGAGAAAAATTGCAAAAGAAGTCAAGAGTCTGCAACCAAAAGATTACTTGTTCTAAAGAATGTGCTATGCCTAAAACAATAGGTTTTTATGCATGTGTGGAAATATTAAGGAGCTTTTTGGGTGCAGGTTCTATATTTTTACCATGTCTAATATAAACTTGTCTTTGATCTATTTTTGTATTTGAGGGCAAAATAGTTAATTTAATGTGACAAAAATGAGTTTTTTGACTTTACTGTTATCAATCATGTTAGCATAGATAAAATGTTTGTAACCTATCGTGAGTCACTAATTTTTACACACTAATAGAAAAAAACTCTTTTGATGTCAACAACTACGTCTCAATCCAAGAAAGTTAGGTTCGGGTATATGTATTCAGCATAAGTGGAATAATGAGGTTTCATATAGCCGATTCCAACTTGTTTAGAACTAATATTTTGGCAAAAAAGTTTGTAACCTTACTATTATAGTAATAAAGTTTTCTGAAAGATTGTTTTATGGCTTATTTATCTGTTCTTGATCTTCATAAAGATAGTGTTTTCTCCTTCTTATTCATACATTCATACT
Source organism: Capsicum annuum (assembly GCF_002878395.1). Taxonomy (NCBI): domain Eukaryota; kingdom Viridiplantae; phylum Streptophyta; class Magnoliopsida; order Solanales; family Solanaceae; genus Capsicum; species Capsicum annuum. Next base: position 88,990,839 of record NC_061119.1, on the reverse strand, counting down.
GTCCAATTTGCTGAATTTGCAGTTTATGATATGACCATTGCATACAAAATCAGTGCCCAACATTTTTAGACAACACATTTGGTGTTGATCTATATGAAATACGCCTTCATGTTTGATGCATTCTGCTAGAGAAAATCCCAGAATCTGATGAAGAGTCTTCCAAATAGATGATGAAGAAGACATTTCATTTCAAATATCAATTACTCTCTGATTTCATTTCCAATGGTCAATTCCCTAATGAAGGAACAAAATAAGAACCATCAACAACAAAATGCTTGACTAAATTAGTAATAATGATGCCTATTGCTGGTATATTTATATTCTTTACATTTTATTTATCTATATGAGAAAAAAATTGTGAATGTTTCTCTTGTATATACATTGCTTGTGTTGATTACTTCAATTTTCAACCTTATTCTATTTTTGGTTTGATTTTGCAAATGAAAAATTTAATAAAATTCTAAGAATCAAAAGTTAGTAGAAAGTACCCTATGTACTTAGTAGTGATGCAAATAGTTAAAAAGAGAATTTAATTTGTTGGATAATACAATGTTTTTTATCCTCTAAATTTTACTTTGCAAAATAACTGTTTGTTATATCTATCTTTTGCCAATTTTATCTGTATGTATTTTGGGTTCTCAATTAATTCCGACTCATATCACGTAAGCCCATTGAAGGGGAAACACATGTTTATTAGGATTTTTCGTTTTTCATTTTTATGATTCAAATTCGGACTTTTTAGTTAAAGTCTAGAGAGGAGAAACTTTGTTTCTACCTAACGATGAATTTAATAATGTGATTCAATGTAATTTAAGTAATAATCAAAACAAATATTGTATTTAAAGTAACCACATAATAAAAGTAGATAACAACCATACATACAAGCTGTTAGCATATGTATGTATTGTCCAAGAGGAAAGTAGTTAGTTTGATTGGATAGCAAATATATTTTAATTTATTCCAACTCCTGACTGGCCTCATGTACTGAATCAACCTATGCAGTAGGTTATAACTATCTAGAGAAGTAAAAATGCTAAAGAAAAAGATGTCTGGATTTTCGTCAATTATTCGACTTACTGGTTAACCGAATTATTTGTTCTTATCAATTGTTTTTTACCGAATTTTGATTTATGATCATTAGGAGATAGAGGTTTATTTATAAGACTCAAGTGTTTATTAACTCTTTTGCTTTATGAGCATCTTTCAATTAGTAGTAAATTTCATGCTTATTGTTGCTAATATTTAATTAGTAAATTTGAAGGATGGCAGTGCATGAGTTGGTCAATTCCTTTCAATAATTATTGTATATTGTAGTGACAGTGAATTTCAGACACACGTGTAATGCACATATCCTGTACTAGTATTTTAAAAGTAGGAAACTCCATAATTGAAAGTTAGATTACGATTATAGCGTTCAAAGGTTGATTGATCATTGTAGCCTCTTTTAAATATTAAATATTCATTGCCCTTGTCACGACCATTTAGAAGGGGAGCCTTGGAGTAACCGATAAAGTTGTTGCATTGTGACCAGGAGGTCACGGGTTCAAGCCTTGGAAATAAATTCTAGCAGAAAAGCCAGTCTTACGTAAGACTGTATACAATACACCCTTGTGGTGGGGACCTTCTCCGGACACTACATATAGCGGTAGTTTTAGTGAATCGGGTTGTCCTTTTTTTACAGTAAGGGGGAGATGCCCAGAGACATTATTACAATCAAACTCGTCAAAAGTACTAGTTACAGAGGTAACCGCATTATAATCCGAGCTAGTTTTGAGTACACTGCCGATACCTGCGAACTCAAAAGTTATGGGTGTTCTAGCATCAGTGTGGAGGAATATAATGTCAGGCTTTGTAGTAGGTAGTGTTCAAAGTATAGGGTGGTTGTGAGATCGAAAAATGTAGTGCCTGATAGAATTCGTAGCCAAGAGTAAGGATTGTGTGTAATGACGGTTAGATTTTGGTTTTCTTGAATGTATTCTTATTTCGAGTTAACCATAAATGCTAGAACAAGAAGGCATAGAAAATTGGTCATGGTAAGGTTGGTACATGCACATATATGTGGTGCCAATAAAGTAATCGTCTAAGCCAAGTAATTGATGTAGTAAGAGTAGAACCCAAAAGAGAAGGTATGTGGTCAAGTGATTGGAGATGGTACCAAAGAGGGAATGTGGCTGAGCAATAGAAGAAGATGTGTTCGATGGATTCTTGCTCTACCTTGCAGAAAGTACAAAGGGGTGACTGTATGAAATTAATTTGACGAAGGTATGCATTAGTAGTAAAGCTTTGGTGAATGATGAGCTAGAGGAATGTGCATAGTTTTGGGGTATTTTAAGCTTCTAGATGCACGATAGATATCGTCGATTGTGGAATTTTTAGTAAGAACTGTGTAACACGACTTAACCATGAATCTACCTGTAGGAGTTAGGCCCTAAATAATTAGTTCATATCCTTTACCACCATTGGAGCCATGAGAAATGTAATGTGTGTTAGTTAGGCATCTAAGTTGAGGCGGAAGGTCAAAGGATAGCAAGGAAAGATTCAACGGTCAACATTTTGTCAGCGGGTGTAAGAGGCCCTGAGATCAAATTTTGGAGAAGGATCTTTGGTCTGAGTCAGGGATCTGTCCAGAAATTGATATTGGAATAGGTATGGGTATGCCAACCAAGACCCTCCTAACAGGTATTCAAACCTTTAAGGAGAAATTTAAATTGTAGAGGGGTTGGTCGATCTATGGGATCCTACAGTGGCGGAGCCAGACTTTTGATTAAGGGTGTTCATATTTTCTTTTGGGCAAAGAACTATTTAAAAAACAAAGAAAATAAAGAACTGTTGCACCTGTCAAGGTTCAAACTCGGGTTGTTGATGCGGAAATGCACACTCTTGACCACTGGACTATGCTTCTCTAGCTTGTCAAGGGTGTCCCACAACATGTACATAACCATAAATATCTATATTTAAATTTTTCGTCGAAGGGTGTTCATCTGACCACCCTTCGTTAGTTGTGGCTACGCCACTGGGATCCTAACAAAGGAATGTAAAGTGAAAGTAAAGTAGAAGCCCAAAGAGAATTTGGGTTTTGGAACAATCGCCATGAAGTGGCAGCTAGGATTAAGTCATTTTTAGGCTGAAGTATTTTGGATTCCCAATCCTTTCTCAGCCTTAACTTTCGTGACTTGCTCCTAGCTCAGTAGGCATAGCTTGTTGCATTCTGAGGTAGAGGCCCAAAAAAAATGAAGTTCGCAATGCTCGAGAGTGTTATTTAAAGGACCTTTGGGTTGCCTTTCAACTTAGATAAATGAACTTTTACCGGAAGAAACAATATACTCGTATTATCATCTTTTGTATGTTCGTGCACTCATTTTCTTCTTTATTTTTGCTTTAAGTTCTTGATTCTTTGTTTGTTTTTTCTTTCAAGATGTATATTGTAGATGTCTTCATCAATAAATTATATTATTTCATAAATAAATAAAATTACAGACTATATGTCATCTTTTTGTGTTCAGGTGAAAGTTTGTGATATTAATCTTTTCTTTTAATATTCCTCATATATTGCTACTGATTTTGCTATAGTTGAACCTATTCTAATTCTACATTTAATAGTATTTCTTAATAGAAATTCTTTTTCCTTGTGGAACAAAAAAAATGAAGAGGTTGTCAAATATCTAGAATTCATCTAATATAAGAATTCACATATAAATTTTGAAAATGTGAAGAGTTGTCAAATATCCACAATTTTTATTTGTATAATATAAGAATTCACATATTAATTTTTTATATGTATTAATTTGATGGGTTTTGTCAATTTAGTTGTGAGATTTTTAGTTTTATTGTAGGATGGGTATTTGATTTTTCATGTTCATTTTGTCATTGTCTTATTGATGTGTTTTAGTTCGGAGAAGAAAAGAATCCTTTCGCTGTGAAGTGATTAATAATTGGATATTGGTCATTTTCTTTCTCTTTTTCTTTTACTAAAATATTAATAGATAATCAGATTGCACTATATTAATTCACCTGCCCTTTAATAGATAAATAAGGTTGCACTATATTAATTCACCAGGGGCAGGGCGTACAACTTTATTTGAGTGGTGCTTTTTATATTTTTGGAAAGAAAAATGAATAAATATTATTATTACTTATTTATATTAGATCTGTATCATAGTTTAATCTTTCTAATTCCAATAATATTCTTTGTTTTTTGGTGAAACAGACAGTTTTATTTATAACACAAAAACATTTACAAGCCTAGTTGTGATCCAGTCACAAGCGTAGTAGTAGGAGTAGGAGTCCTATTTACATCCTGTATGGGACTAATATAATACACACCTGGGTGAATAGTTAAAGTGTTCACCTGCCTAACTAATAATACTCCATTCATATCGGCATACAAAATGTCACTGAGTGACTGTGGTGGAGTCCAAAAAAGCGTAGTAGTAGAGGTTGAACTAGGAAATCTTGTCAATCCGTCAGCTAGCCTATTCTACTCCCTGAAAAAATGGTGCAACTGAGGATTATCCAGTGCTCCCAAGAGGTACCTGCAATCAAATATTAAAGTTGAGTCAGATATCAAAGTTGAATTAGGATATATATTAGAATTAAGTAGCCGGACTAATTATTGAGAGTCTATCCGATTTCCAGTGGAAAAAGGTTGTTCTGATAAGCAAGATGGAGTCCTAATAACAGAGCGTGAGTTCTCCTTCTAGGATATCTGTAGTAGTGCAAGTTCCATGAAAGCCTAATACACATTCCCCCTTATAGTTCCTGAACACACCACCTAGGCAGAGTTGATGTTGATTTATAGATGAGGTCTCAGAAGCACAATTGGTATTAAGCATGTAGTTTGCTTGCGCGGGTGGTTTTCACTTAGTATACATTATAATCCTAGTTTTCCCAAGGCCCGTAGGTCCTTCCAGGAACCAAAATTCTTTGGCCATTTGTGAAACATCCTTTAGAGATGGTAGAAAGGAATGCCTTAAAAAATGAATTTATTTCGTGCAAGCCAGATATACTAGATGCAAAAAGTCATGTAGATCTTAGAGGGTGTGCATAACCACATCACTTTGGAGGG